>NC_084752.1:26750654-26983154 GCF_033978785.1 Entelurus aequoreus | reverse complement strand
AGTAAGCTGCGAAAACCTCCACGTCATGACAGACATTAACAAATCATTCTACTGTCAACTATTCTTTAATGTATTTGCTTAACCTATTACAACTTGCCTGTCTAATCTACAACATTTTTTTTGTTGGGTATGTGCACCGGGCATGATTGAACCTGACAAGTTAGCAATCTTTCCAACATTTTGGGAACTTGCATCTGTAGTATCCCGCATAATCACTCCTGCGTCCATCAGGAGTTGTGAGAGGTCAACACATTTGTTAGTCAAAACTTGCATATCAGTTGTGAGCATAGGGTGAGAGGTTTGTTTTGTCTGAGTTCACCACAGCTGAGTCACTTGCACCATCAATCTCACGCACAGAGAGCTGATGACTGACAGTGCGCGTGTGATGTTGCATCTGTGCGCACGGGTGTTGTCGACCGCAGGATCAGGGCCAGTGTGGGCGCTGCATATCGGGCCAGCAGGGATCACCTCAACACCTGCTTGCCTTGTGACAAAAACAAAACTCCTCACCTGGCCTACTGCACAAGCACTATCACGCACACATTTGATATTTGCTAAGATATTCTAAACATTTGAATCACAAGGGAACACTAGCCTAATTGGTGTTTAAGTGTCAGAAGATTTAGTTTGTTTGGATATTTATTTACTCAACTACTGAGATTACCAGCCATCTATCCGGGGCCGCGACATGTGCTGTGTGTATAGAACAGGGGTCGGGAACCTTTTTGGCTGAGAGAGCCATGAAAGCCAAATATTTTAAAATGTATTTCCGTGAGAGCCATATAATATTAATTAACACTGAATACAACTAAATGCGTGCATTTTTAAGTAAGACTAGGGATGTCCGATAATGGCTTTTTGCCGATATCCGATATTCCGATATTGTCCAAATCTTTAATTACCGATACCGATATCAACCGATACTGATATATACAGTCGTGGAATTAACACATTATTATGCCTAATTTGGACAACCAGGTACGGTGAAGATAAGGTCCTTTTTTTAAAAATTAATAAAATAAAATAAGATAAATAAGAAAGTAAGTAAAACAATATAAAAACAGTTACATATCAATCAATCAATCAATGTTTATTTATATAGCCCTAAATCACAAGTGTCTCAAAGGGCTGTACAAGCCACAACGACATCCTCGGTACAGAGCCCACATACGGGCAAGGAAAAACTCACCCCAGTGGGACGTCGGTGAATGACTATGAGAAACCTTGGAGAGGACCGCATATGTGGGTAACCCCCCCCCCCCCCCCCTCTAGGGGAGACCGAAAGCAATGGATGTCGAGTGGGTCTGACATAACATTGTGAAAGTCCAGTCCACAGTGGATCCAACACATCAGCGGGAGTCCAGTCCACAGCGGGGCCAACAGGAAACCATCCCGAGCGGAGACGGGTCAGCAGCGCAGAGATGTCCCCAACCGATGCACAGGCTAGTGGTCCACCCGGGGTCCCGACTCTGGACAGCCAGCACTTCATCCATGGCCACCGGACCTATGCAACTCCCCCTCGCAAGGGACAGGGGAGAAGAGGAGAGAAGAAAAGAAACGGCAGATCAACTGGTCTAAAAAAGGGGGGTCTATTTAAAGGCTAGATTATACAAATGAGTTTTAAGATGGGACTTAAATGCTTCTACTGAGGTAGCATCTCTAACTGTTACCGGGAGGGCATTCCAGAGTACTGGAGCCCGAATAGAAAACGCTCTATAGCCCGCAGACTTTTTTTTGGCTCTGGGAATCACTAATAAGCCGGAGTTCTTTGAACGCAGATTTCTTGTCGGGACATATGGTACAATACAATCGGCGAGATAGGCTGGAGCTAAACCGTGTAGTATTTTATACGTAAGTAGAAACTAGTAATGATTGAAAATGAGTAAAATTAACTGTTAAAGGTTAGTACTATTAGTGGACCAGCAGCACGCACAATCATGTGTGCTTACGGACTGTATCCCTTGCAGACTGTATTGATATATAATGTAGGAACCAGAATATTAATAACAGAAAGAAACAACCCTTTTGTGTGAATGAGTGTGAATGTGCGAGGGAGGTTTTTTGGGTTGGTGCACTAATTGTAAGTGTATCTTGTGTTTTTTATGTTGATTTAATAAAAAAAATAAAATAAAAATAAAATAAAATACCGATAATAAAAAAAACGATACAGATAATTTCCGATATTACATTTTAAAGCATTTATCGTCCGATAATATCTGCAGGCCGATATTATCGGACATCTCTAAGTAAGTATAATAAGTCTCTTATTCTTTTTAATAACATTGCTATTCTGAAGATAAACAATAATACATAAAATACTTCTTACCATTAATGCGACTTCTTGAACAGGCGCGGTAGAAACGGATGGATGGATTAAAATGCATGAGAACGTTTTAGATTTTGATCGTTATTTTTAACACTGTGATTACCAGCGGAATTATTCACTACTTATTGTGTTAAGCAATGTCAGCTAAGATTCATCTGAGAGCCAGATGCAGTCATCAAAAGAGAGGCTCGAGAGCCATAGGTTCCCTACCCCTGGTATAGACCCTGCAATCTGTTGGGGGGCCCCGTTCTGCCCGAATAAGCGCATTGAAAATATAAGTTAATGAACGACATCTCATATTAAAATTGTACCGCAAATGTATTCCTCGCTACCTTTAGGAACAACTTTCAAAATGGAAATTCCAATATAGACACTCAAAAAATGTGATGTTTCTAAACTATAGGATGTGCATACCACAGGCTAGTATGTCAACTCTAAAGGCCTACTGAAATGAATTGTTTTTATTTAAACGGGGATAGCAGATCCATTCTATGTGTCATACTTGATCATTTCGCGATATTGCCATATTTTTGCTGAAAGGATTTAGTAGAGAACATCGACGATAAAGTTCGCAACTTTTGGTCGCTGATAAAGAAAGCCTTGCCTGTACCGGAAGTAGCGTGACGTCACAGGTTGAAAGGCTCCTCACATTTCCCCATTGTTTACACCAGCAGCGAGAGCGATTCGGACCGAGAAAGCGACGATTACCCCATTAATTTGAGCCAGGATGAAAGATTCGTGGATGAGGAACGTGAGAGTGAAGGACTAGAGTGCAGTGCAGGACGCATCTTTTTTCGCGCTGACCGTAACTTAGGTACAAACTGGCTCATTGGATTCCACACTCTCTCCTTTTTCTATTGTGGATCACGGATTTGTATTTTAAACCACCTCGGATACTATATCCTCTTGAAAATGAGAGTCGAGAACGCGAAATGGACATTCACAGTGACTCTTATCTCCACGACAATACATCGGCGAAACACTTTAGCTACGGCGCTAACGTGATAGAATCGGGCTTAACTGCAGATAGAAACAAAATAAATAAACCCCTGACTGGAAGGATAGACAGAAAATCAACAATACTATTAAACAATGGACCTGTAACTACACGGTTAATGCTTTCCAGCCTGGCGAAGCTTAACAATGCTGTTGCTAACTTAGCTACGGGACCTCACAGAGCTATGCTAAAAACATACTAGCTATCCATCTACGCCAGCCAGCCCTCATCTGCTCATCAACACCCGTGCTCACCTGCGTTCCAGCGATCGACGGAGCGACGAAGGACTTCACCCGATCATCGATGCGGTCGGCGGCTAGCGTCGGATAGCGCATCTGCTATCCAAGTCAAAGTCCTCCTGGTTGTGTTGCTGCAGCCAGCCGCTAATACACCGATCCCACCTACAGCTTTCTTCTTTGCAGTCTTCATTGTTCATTAAACAAATTGCAAAAGATTCACCAACACAGATGTCCAGAATACTGTGGAATTTTGCGATGAAAACCGAGCTTTTTGTATTGGATACAATGTGTCCGAATACTTCCGTTTCAATGATTGACGTCACGCGCATACGTCGTCATACATAGACGTTTTCAACCGGAAGTTTCGCGGGAAATTTAAAATTGCACTTTATAAGTTAACCCGGCCGTATTGGCATGTGTTGCAATGTTAAGATTTCATCATTGATATATAAACTATCAGACTGCGTGGTCGGTAGTAGTGGCTTTCAGTAGGCCTTTAAATGAATGATTTGTCATGGCTATTTCTACTAATATTATTGACTTTTTTTTAATTTGCTAGAGCCCTGAAATGTGGCACCTGGGGTGACCATATTTTATTGGGTCGTAAAATACAGTGACAAACAGCACCACCTAGTGGGGCACTGCCCCCACTGCCCCCTAATGCAGAGTCACTATTGCATATAAATAGAATGTTTTATACCTCCTCTGGCTATTCGCTGTTGGACGATTGCCTGCTGGATCCAGTAGGGACGATCTAACTATTTGATGGAAAGCCCCACAGAGGACTGCAACACAGAGAAGCAGGGGGAGGAGGCGGGGTACGACACACACATGCATATGCTGCACACTCATGGACACACACACACACACACACAAGCCTTCACACATCAGTCAGACATGCCTCTGGTCAGGAGAACCCCTGGCTCACCTTCACACAGATTCATAGATCACACACTCTCTCGGTCTTGCTGTCTTACACACACACACACCAAAACACACACACACACACACAGAAGTTGTGCTGACATGAATCTCTGCAGTCACTTTGACTCACATAAACATGCCTCCGCCTTCCCCGCACACACACGCACACACTTCAAAGGAAGATTGCAGTATGACAGGCTGCAACACTTCCAACCCACATGCAGTGTTTCTGTTGGTAATTCCTCCTTTTACAAAGACACCTGTTTCTTACAAACCTTCAAGCTATTCCTTCCTCTATCTGTCCTGGTTTGAACAGCAACACACACACACATACTGGTTATCATTTGGAATGGGGACCAAGTTTTTGATCATCACTTGTGGGGACCACCCTTTCTACAGGTTGTGGAGGCATACAAAAAATGAGGTAAAAAGGCCACTGCCCAGTTAGCTCATACACGTCTTTAAAGGCCTACTGAAATGAGATTTTCTTATTTAAACGGGGATAGCAGGTCCATTCTATGTGTCATACTTGATCATTTTGCGATATTTCCATATTTTTGCTGAAAGGATTTAGTAGAGAACATCGACGATAAAGTTCGCAACTTTTGGTCGCTGATAAAAAAGCCTTGTCTGTACCGGAAGTAGCGTGACGTCACAGGTTGAAGAGCTCCTCACATCTGCACATTGTTTTCAATCATGGACGCCAGCAGCGTGAGCGATTTGGACCGGGAAAGTGACGATTACCCCATTAATTTGAGCGAGGATGAAAGATTTATGGATGAGGTAAGTGAAAGTGAAGGCTTAGAGGGCAGTGGAAGCGATTCAGATAGGGAAGATGCTGTGAGAGGCGGGTGGGACCTGATATTCAGCTTGGAATGACTAAAACAGTAAATAAACACAAGACATATATATACTCTATTAGCCACAACACAACCAGGCTTATATTTAATATGCCACAAATTAATCCGCATAACAAACACCTCCCCCCTCCCGTCCATATAACCCGCCAATACAACTCAAACACCCGCACAACACACTCAATCCCACAGCCCAAAGTACCGTTCACCTCCCCAAAGTTCATACAGCACATATATTTCCCCAAAGTTACGTACGTGACATGCACATAGCGGCTCGCGCGTACGGGCAAGCGATCAAATGTTTGGAAGAAAGCTGCGTACTCACGGTAGCGCGTCTGCTATCCAACTCAAAGTCCTCCTGGTTGTGTTGCTGCAGCCAGCCGCTAATACACCGATCCCACCTACAAGCTTTCTTCTTTGCTGTCTTCATTGTCCATTAAACAAATTGCAAAAGATTCACCAACACAGATGTCCAGAATACTGTGGAATTTTGCGATGAAAACAGAGCTGTTTGTATTGGGACACAATGGGGTCCCAATACTTCCGCAAACTCCGTGACGTCACCCGCAAACGTCATCATACCGAGACGTTTTCAGCCGGATATTTCCCGGGAAATTTAAAATTGCACTTTATAAATTAACCCGGCCGTATTGGCATATGTTGAAATGTTAAGATTTCATCATTGATATATAAACTATCAGACTGCGTGGTCGGTAGTAGTGGCTTTCAGTAGGCCTCTAAATCTCTGGATTGATAAAGTAATGTGCTGATCATTCTTACGGGGGACCCTGGGGGAAAAGAGTTAATATGGTTCATGGGGACCAAATTTAAATAATTTTGCATAATTCACACCAATTTGTACGTGACTACTGAGGACAAATATATATATTAAATATGACATGATCCTCAGAATACAGCAATACAGCTGTCCTCTTATAGCAGTGGTTCTTAACCTTGTTGGAGCTACCGAACCCCACCAGTTTCATATGCGCATTCACCGAACCCTTCTTTAGTGAAAAATAAAATGTTTTTTTTTTTCAAATTCAAGACAAAGTTATATGTTTTTGGTAACACTTTAGTATGGGGAACATATTCTAAGTAACAAAGACTTAATTTAGAGTTATTTGTGTCACAATGTGTAGGGGACGAACCCCAAGATGCAGAGATGGCGGCAGGCATTGAGCAGGAAAACATGATTTAATTTAACTCTATAACAAGAAACAAACAAAAGGGTACAAACAAAAGGCGCGCGCACAAGGCAGAGAACAAACTTGGCTATGAACAGAAACTAGCACAAAGGCTAAACTATGGACAAGAAACAAAAACACTTACTGTGACACGAATAAACAAAACTCACGTGGCAAGAAACGAGCAGGGTGAACTATGACATGAGCAGAGTGAACAGAAGTAGACAGAGCTACAACGACAATTATAAATGACATCGACAAGTATAAATGACACTGACCTCGACAATCATTAGCGACATTGACAATACTCCAGCCCTGACTGGAGGGAAAAGCAGGTCTAAATAGTAGCTGGCTGATTGACACCAGGTGTGGCCAGGTGCCAATCAGCCACAGCTGAGGGGACACAGTACTCAGCGAGACAAGTAGGAAATAACCAAAATAAGACCGCCGACAGGAAATAAAAACAAACAGAGGAAAAACTCAAAACATAACTAAACTGTCAGTGACAAACCTGACAATTTGGACACTAGGGGAACATATTCTAAGTAATAAAGACTTAATTTAGAGTTATTTGGTTAGGGTTAGGGTCAGGATTAGAGGGTTAGGCCATACTTAATAATGACTAATTAAGAGCCAATATGTTACTAATTTGCATGTTAATAAGCAATTAATTAATGGTGAATATGTTCCCCATACTAAAGTGTTACCATGGTTTTTTTTTACTGGTGCACAAAATGAACTGTGCATGAACATCACCTTGTTCAAACAACAAAACCAACACAGTGCATAAACTCACAACAAATTAGACACCTGCAAACCAGTCAGCTGTTGCCGTATCCGTAATACGCCGATAGGGAGAAGTTTGTATTTACACGATGTGTCGGGTGTGTTTTGACCTCCGCCGAACCCCTGAGGCCGACTCACCGAACCCCTAGGGTTCGATCGAACCCAGGTTAAGAACCACTGTCTTATAGGAAGTTTCACCACTTAAATGTTCAAGCAAATCCTGCATCTTCTGTGACATTACTGAAAACTGCTATTTAGCAGTAATGAAGTTGTCTGCAACTCCAACTACCATATACAGAAGGATGGACAATTCTGACTGTGAATCATACTTTAAGGTCATAATGTTTTATAATCATGCTGTATGAAAATGTCATCCTAAGGAACACTAAACCAGATTTTGTTTTTGGAAACATATATTAGTTTTAACTAAGGATGGATACCATACATAATCACAGTACTATTAATGCCAGTATAACAAACACTTCACTTTTCAAGAAAATTGATTTTCTCTTTTACCAATATTTGAAACACGTAAACAAAGTAACCCAAATTTCCCTGTTGTGGGATCAATGAAGGACTATCTTATCTTACCTTACCTTAAACCACATAAATGAAATACAAACTCATTTAAACATTTATTTTTGCTTTTTATTTTTAACAACATTGAATGCAAATGTTTCACACTCAAACTAACCAGTAAACATGTTTTATGGGCCAAAGCTTAACAATCACGTAGGCATCTTCAGAATAGATCTGACTATCATTTAAAAAGGTTTCCCTTTAGGGGACCTGTTTTTTTTGTCCCCATACCGTCAGAGGTCCCCTAAAGGTGACTGTGTAAACAGAGCGATGTCCCCATTAAGTAAGCATTGCCAGAACACACACACACACACACACACACACACACACACACACACACACACACACACACACACACACACACACACACACACACACACACACACACACACACACACACTCACTAAGTGCATGCTGGTACTCATCTGTCGTCTCTCTGCTGGTCCTCTTGCCACACAATGTGTACCCCTACCACAGGATTACATCCACTTGCTTATGTTTTATGAAGCTAGCTTTGATATAATATCTAACTCGAGAGGGTAAAATGTAACCCCCCCTGGTTCAGTCCCTGCTTTTCTGAATCCACTCGAACCTGGGTCATCTTGCATTAGTAACGAGCGTGCTAACTACCGAGCTAAAGGCCTAAGCCAGGTGTCGGCAACCCAAAATGTTGAAAAATCCATATTGGACCAAAAATACCAAAATCTGTCTGGAGCCGCAATAAAATAAAAGCCTTATATAAGTGTTATAATGAAGGCAACACATGATGTAAGTGTCTATATTAGCTATATTAGCCTACTATCAAAATGACTTTAAAAGTCTTATATAAGTGTTATAATGAAGGCAACACATGATGTAAGTGTCTATATTAGCTATATTAGCCTACTATCAAAATGACTTTAAAAGTCTTATATAAGTGTTATAATGAAGACAACACATGATGTAAGTGTCTATATTAGCTATATTAGCCTACTGTCAAAATGACTTTAAAAGTCTTATATAAGTGTTATAATGAAGACAACACATGATGTAAGAGGCTATATTAGCCTACTATCAAAATGACTTTAAAAGTCTTATATAAGTGTTATAATGAAGACAGCACATGATGTAAGTGTCTATATTAGCTATAATAACCTACTGTCAAAATTACTTTAAAAGTCTTATATAAGTGTTATAATGAAGGCAACACATGATGTAAGTATCTATATTAGCTATATTAGCTTACTATCAAAATGACTTTAAAAGTCTTATATAAGTGTTATAATGAAGACAACACATGATGTTAGAGGCTATATTAGCCTACTATCAAAATGACTTTAAAAGTCTTATATAAGTGTTATAATGAAGACAACACATGATGTAGGTGTCTATATCAGCTATATTAGCCTACTATCAAAATTACTTTAAAAGTCTTAAATAGGTGTTATAATGAAGGCAACACATGATGTAAGTGTCTATATTAGCTATATTAGCCTACTATCAAAATGACTTTAAAAGTCTTATATAAGTGTTATAATGAAGACAACACATGATGTTAGAGGCTATATTAGCCTACTATCAAAATGACTTTAAAAGTCTTATATACGTGTTATAATGAAGACAACACATGATGTAGGTGTCTATATTAGCTCTATTAGCCTACTATCAAAATGACTTTAAAAGTCTTATATAAGTGTTATAATGAAGACAACACATGATGTAGGTGTCTATATCAGCTATATTAGCCTACTATCAAAATTACTTTAAAAGTCTTAAATAAGTGTTATAATGAAGGCAACACATGATGTAAGTGTCTATATTAGCTATATTAGCCTACTATCAAAATTACTTTAAAAGTCTTATACAATAAGTGTTATAATGAAGACAACACATGATGTAAGTGTCTATATTAGCTATATTAGCCTACTATCAAAATGACTTTAAAAGTATTATATAATAAGTGTTATAATGAAGACAACACATTATGTAAGAGGCTATATTAGCTATATTAGCCTACTATCAAAATGACTTTAAAAGTCTTATATACGTGTTATAATGAAGACAACACATGATGTAGGTGTCTATATTAGCTCTATTAGCCTACTATCAAAATGACTTTAAAAGTCTTATATAAGTGTTATAATGAAGACAACACATGATGTAGGTGTCTATATCAGCTATATTAGCCTACTATCAAAATTACTTTAAAAGTCTTAAATAAGTGTTATAATGAAGGCAACACATGATGTAAGTGTCTATATTAGCTATATTAGCCTACTATCAAAATTACTTTAAAAGTCTTATACAATAAGTGTTATAATGAAGACAACACATGATGTAAGTGTCTATATTAGCTATATTAGCCTACTATCAAAATGACTTTAAAAGTATTATATAATAAGTGTTATAATGAAGACAACACATTATGTAAGAGGCTATATTAGCTATATTAGCCTACTATCAAAATGACTTTAAAAGTCTTATATAAGTGTTATAATGAAGACAACACATGATGTAAGTGTCTATATTAGCTATATTAGCCTACTATTAAAATTACTTTAAAAGTCTTATATAGAATAGAATAGAAAGTACTTTATTGATCCCTGGGGGAAATGCAGCACCACAGTTTGCTCACAATAGACAAGAATAATAATAAATGATATAATATATATAACATATTATATATATATATATATATATATAAAATATGTAATATATAAATAATATAAATATATTCTACATATACTCTACATTTAAGTGCAGTCAAGGAACATATGCATTATACAGTCTGATGGCTGTCTGTATGTTTATAGGTTATATAAGTGTTATAATGACGGCAACACATGATGTAAGTGTCTATATTAGCTATAATAGCCTACTATCAAAATGACTATGTGTCGCAGGCTGGTGCAAATCTTTGTTGACGGAAATGTTGAAATGTAATATTTATTCTACACATTTTTACAACATTGGAAAACTACTAAAACAGAGGGTGTGATAACTCCTGGAAATTACTGGCTTAGAATGGCCAAAGGTAAAGATGTGTGTGTTCAAGTTGAAGGAAACGGAAACTGCAAATAAAATGAGCTCAAATATACCTACAAACGAGGCATAATGATGCATTATGTGAATACAGCTAGCATAAATAGCATGTTAGCATCGATTAGCTTGCAGTCCTGCACTGATCAAATATGCCTGATTAGCACTCCAACAAGTCAATAACATCAACAAAGCTCACCTTTGTGCAGTCACGCACAGCATAAAAAGTTTGATGGACAAATAGAGACAAAGAAGGAGTGGCATAAAACACGTCTTTCAGTGGCAGCATCAAGGAAAGTTGTACATGTAAACTAACTACGGTGCGTTCAAGGACTTCTGAAATGTGGGGCGTGCCAAATGGTTTCATCAGTGAAGCATGTTTAATGTAAACATTGGGATTTCTAAACAATTTTTTTGAGTCATGTTTGTCCTCCCATAGAAACCATATTAAAACAAAATATATATATTTTTTCCTCATCTTTTTCCATTTTCATAAAAAAAATGTAAAACTCCAGGGAGCCAATAGGGCGGCGCTAAAGAGCCGTATGTGGCTCGAGAGCCGCGCGTTGCTGCACTGCGGTATAGCTCGGTTGGTAGAGTGGCCGTGCCAGCAACTTGAGGGTTGCAGGTTCGATCCCCGCTTCCGCCATCCTAGTCACTGCCGTTGTGTCCTTGGGCAAGACACTTTACCCACCTGCTCCCAGTGCCACCCACACTGGTTTGAATGTAACTTAGATATTGGGTTTCACTATGTAAAGCGCTTTGAGTCACTTGAGAAAAAGCGCTATATAAAATGTAATTCACTTCACTTCACTTCACTGCTCTTAAATGGGCCGTATTATGCTAAAGCAACTTTTCTTATTTATTGGTTCCTGCTGTTGTGTATTTGGGGTCTGCATATGTCCTGAAAATTTGAAATCAAAGCGTGGAGGCATTGATATTTATGAAACAATCTTGCCTTCCGTCACACTTACTGTAAACAAGCCGTTTGGAATTTGCCAATTTGGTGAGGTTTTTGTGTGACGTCAGCAGATTATCCATATAGAGTGTGGTATACTTTACCCAAAGAACTTTGTGCGGGTCTGCCATTGTAGTCCCACAATTAGCTCTTTTTTGCTATCCTCTTGTTGTGGGGCAGACTGGCTCGTACATGCACATTCATCCTCCGATGTTGCCATTTTTAATAGAATGTAGCATATAGTTCAAACTTACTCTGTCAGTTGACTTGCTATGGAAGCGCTAAAAACTACAATAAAGATGGCGGGGAGAAGACACTGTCAAGGTGGAGCCCCGTAAATAAGACCGCCCACAAAACGCCGCATCCTGACGAGACAGTCAGGAAGCCACTTGAAAACGGTTTGTTGCAAAATTTTGACCAGAGAACAACCATTACATGTTATGTAGACCAGTGTTTTTCAACCTTTTTTGAGCCAAGGCACATTGTTTGCGTTAAAAAAGTGTGGAGGCACACCACCAGCCGAAATCATTAAAAAAACGAAACTCAGTTAACAGTAAAAAGTCGTTGTTGCAATTGTTGGATATGACTTTAAACCATAACCAAGCATCACTATAGCTCTTGTCTCAAAGTAGGTGTACTGTCACCACCTGTCACATCACGCCCTGACTTAATTAGACTTTTTTGCTGTTTTCTTGTGTGTAGTGTTTTAGTTCTTGTCTTGCGCTCCTATTTTGGTGTTTTTTTCTCTTTTTTTGGTATTTTCCTGTAGCAGTTTCATGTCTTCCTTTGAGCGATATTTCCCGCATCTACTTTGTTTTAGCAATCAAGAATATTTCAGTTGTTTTTATCCTTCTTTGTGCGGACAATGTTGATTGTCATGTCATGTTCGGATGTACATTGTGGACGCCGTCTTTGCTCCACAGTAAGTCTTTGCGGTCGTCCAGCATTCTGTTTTTGTTGACTTTGTAGCCAGTTCAGTTTTAGTTTTGTTCTGCGTTGCCTTCCCTAAGCTTCAATGCCTTTTCTTAGGGGCACTTACCTTTTGTTTATTTTTGGTTTAAGCATTAAATACCTTTTTACCTGCACACTGCCTCCCGCTGTTTCCGACATCTACAAAGCAATTAACTACCGGCTGCCACCTACTGATATGGAAGAGTATTACACGGTTACTCTGGCCAGCTCTAGACAGCACCGACACTCAACAACAACACATCATTTGCAGACTAGAATTACTGGTTTGCAAAAAATATTTTTTTTACCCCAAACAGGTGAAATTAGATAATCTCCCACGGCACATCAGATTGTATCTCACGGCACACTAGTGTGGTTGAAAAACACTGATGTAGACCACAAGGAAGTGTTTTAAATGTGGGAAAAAAATCATAATATGACCCCTTTAAGGTTGTCTGGGAGTGAGGTTTTCCAACGTACAAATGACCCAGCCCCTTTGGCTGGCCTCCGTTACACAAAGGTAGTGAAGTAATACATTTTGAGGTACAGTGGTAACTTGGTTTTCTTTCGTTATCCGTTCCAAAAGGTCAGCCGAAGACCGCATCGTACAAAAACAAAGTAATTTTCCCCATAAGAAATCATTTGAATGTATTTTAATATGTTCCAGTTAACCAAAAATATAATGCAAAACACCTTTTATAGAGAATCATTATTACTTTACATCGGGGGTGTCCAAAGTGTGGCCCGGGGACCATTTGCGGCCCGCAGCTCGTTTTTAATTGGCCCGCGACACCGGCAAAATACAATTTGTGCTTAGGAAAAATGGAACCAGACCCAATTCCCCCAAAATGGGACCTGAAAACCAAAATTGCTGTTAACCTGTGCGTCTTTTACATGGTGTTTGATGAACATACAGTATGTACACATTTCTTGCAAGATATGGTAAGATTTAGAGTTTGCGAAAGCTAAATATTAATAATAATAAGTATTGATAAAGACTCGGGCTGCAACAACTAATCGATTAAATCGATTAAAATCGATTATAAGAATAGTTGCCGATTAATTTAGTCATTGATTCGTTGGATCTATGCTATGCGCATGCGCAGAGGCTTTTTTTTTTTTTAAATAAACCTTTATTAAATAAAGGTTTATTTAAAAAAAAACTGCAACATGTACAAACAGCGGAGAAACAATAATCAAAATAAGTATGGTGCCAGTATGATGGTTTTTTTCAATAAAATACTGGAAAGGATAGAAATGTAGTTTGTCTCTTTTATCCGATTATTAATCGATCAATCGAAGTAATAATCGACAGATTAATCGATTATCAAATTAATCGTTAGTTGCAGCCCTAATAAAGACTAATTATAAGATGAATAATTGATTGAACTAAATTGTACTAGTTTTTTGTTACGTTTCGTTTTATATAGTTGCAGAGACGGCAGGCAAGTGCAGAAAAGAATGGTAATGGTAAGATTTTGAGTGTGCTAAGCCTTATAATGCAATAATCCTACTAATATTGATGAATAATTAAATAATGAAAATAATTGATTCAACTACTTTTAATAGTTTTTGTTACGTTAGGCACTCCGGGGTGCAGAGACAGCAGGCAAGTGCAGAAAATAAGTCTTCTTTACCAGAGAAAGGCAGGTGCACAAATGGAAAAGAGACGTATGAAGTGCAAAAGGTACAATGCTGAGGTACAAATCAAAATAATCCAGTCCCCAAAAGCATACTGATTGGCAACCAGCGACAGGGGACGGCGCCAGCGCTCAGCTGGCAAATGGAGGAAAAAAGGACGTGGAACAAAAATTAAGAGCGCTGGACAGGAAATCATGCAAAATAAAAAAAACGAATAATAACTGGCATGTAAGAGGTTTTCGGGTCTTGAATGTACAAAAAAGTACAAAGTGGCCCCTAGAGCCTTCAACTTTTTTGTATGCGGCCTTTGCTGAAAAAAGTTTGGACACCCCTGCTTTACATGCATAAAATACTGAAATACAGAAGTACCTCAACTTATGAGCTTATTGGTTCCGTCACGAAGCTCTTAAACCTAAACACTCAAATCAACGACTGCTATTGAAATCAATTGGTGACTTGGTGACTGCCCTCCTAAAACAGCACGATTTCCATGTTACATGCCTTTTAAAAAGAAAACAAACATTGAGTTATGAAATATTGTATGAAAAACAATACATATAGTTTAGATCACGGGTGTCAAACGTACGGCCTGAGGGCCGCGGACAGGTTTTATCCGGCCCGCGGGATGAGTTTGCTAAGTATAAAAATTAACCTGAAATTTTTGAATGAAAGAAACAGCTGCTCTAAATGTGTCCACTGGATATCACAATAGCAATTCTTTGTATCTTTGTAGATGATGCTACATATGTACAAAATAAACCACATGATGTTTAGTACATCAGTCAAGAAAAATGATCAAAGTATATAAATAACATACTGTAATTTGAATTTAATATAATTTTTTTATTTTGATCGATTGAAAATGAACACCAATGAGTTGACTGATGAACATTATCACATCATTTATTCAGAAAATATAAATAACGACAAATAAATTATAAGCCGCAACATGTAATTGTAAAAAAAACAAAAAACATTATGATTTGTACAATTTCAGAATGTGCTTGTTCTATTTTCAAAAAAGAACACAATATGAAGTTGTCTTTATTTTTATGTTATTGTTCCGTGATTTTACCAGTTTGGCCCACTTGGGAGTAGATTTTTCTCCATGTGGCCCCCCATCTAAAATGAGTTTGACACCCCTGGTTTAGATAGTTTCATGAAGTAATGTATAGTAATGATAATAATGTACAGCATTTACCTTGGAGAGTGGACTTCTGCAGGATCTCCTTCCAGCTGCTTCGGCGTTAAACACACTACAAGCGCCTTCTCCATATTTTCCTAGATAAATGTCCACCGTTTAGATAATATTTTAACATTCTTGGCTGGCGCTAGACTCATTCTGCTTCAGTATGGTGCAGGCTGGCAGTGGTACACTCAAACTCGGTTAGGTTTTTGGTGATTTTTTTTTTTTTTAAATGTATGAATATCATAAACTTCTTATTCTCAGTCTTTTACATTCACTTACTTCCTTCTCATGGTTAAAAAACAAAGTTTTGTTCATCTTTAGCTATAAACTAATTTTAGCGAGAATAAGACCAGGGGCCGTACTTATCAAGCTTCTTAGAGTGCCATTTTACACTTAAGTCCTGAGAATTTGCGAAATTTAGTCCTACTCTCAAACTTAAGAATAAAAGCTTTTTATCAACGTTCTTAAGTCTAAGAATCACTCCTACTCTCCACGATATTTAAGAGACCTTCAGAGGTGTCTTAAGTGGTTAGGAGTTGCCAGCAGGGGATGGCACTGAGGCGAGAGAGACGTGTGCGAACGTTCAGGGAACGGAACAATGTTTTTTTTTTTTTGATGACGAGCAGCTGATCAAACGGTATAGTTTAGACAGAGCGGATATTATTTTTGTCACAGATTTAATACTTTTCGATTCCTTGTTGATTTCTGCATGTGTCTGCAGTGGGCTAGTATATATAGAGCCACCCACACCAGTTTCAAATTAGATGCCTAATTAATGAATTTGAAAGAAAATGTTATGACAGTAGCGTATGTGTGTGGCCGTGAGGTGAGTGACGTCAGTGAGTGTGTGGGCGATAGAAGAGAGGGAGCGGTAGCGTGAGTGCCGGCGGGGACTAGTTTGTTTTGTATTATTTTGTAGTTTATTGTCAAAATATACACTCCCATTGTCCACTTAAATATTTCCAAGATATTTCTTTATTCTTAGACAACGGATTCCCTTCCGTGATTGGTCATTTCTATGGACACAGAAATGACGTCACCTAAAATTCCGTTTACGGCACATAGTAATGTCGTAATTCAGCTCTGAGTGTGACACTTAAGATTCAGTCCTACACTTCGCTGAAAGTGTGAGTAAGACGCTTGATAACTAACTTTTAAGTGCAGCTTTCAGCGAAGAATTTATTTACTCTTAAGTCAACTCTTAGCAGACTTCTTAGGAGTAATTCTAAGAAGCTTGATAAGTACGGCCCCAGATGTTTTGTTCAATCTTACAGGGTTCACGGTGACATTTGCTATGCCAACCAATGGCTGGGATGCTTAAACCTCAAATTGTTGCTTGCAACTTATAGCATAACGATTAGCTGAGAGACAGCTCTTATCTCAAACTTTGCGACTTGCTCACAGTTACATTTTTCAAAGCAAAAAATATAACAAGAACACAATTGGCTAGCTTATGTTCAAATTAGTGGTTTAATAGAACATATATGTGTTAACACTGTCTATGTTTTTCACAATTACTAAGTTTGTGTAACAAATATTTTTACCTGCACGAATAAAATGATTGATGTTTACGGCAGTCACTCACCCTGTCATATACATTCAATGATAGATAATGTTAACTGTATCCAAATCGCTATTATTAGCTAACGACACTCAAAGTTAATGTGCGTGGATGTGTTGCATACGTACGGAATTACGTCATAGAAGCCGGAAGAGGGCAAAATATAATGCTTAAAACACATCCGAAAGATAGACTGTGTAAATGTTGCAAACAGCCCCTTTAAGCGCAAAAATTATGGTTTAAGTCAGGGGTGTCCAAACTTTTTCCACTGAGGGCCGCACACGGGAAAATTTAAGCATGCGGGGGCCATTTTTATATTTTTCATTTTCAAACCATAACAAAATATATGGATTTTATTTTTTTTAACCTTTAGGGGTCCCGGGGACCATAAAGGTGTCTCAGTCATTAAAATGTAAAAAATAAGTCAAATTATTATTATTTTTTATTTAACGCTTACAGTAAATCTCTATATCAACTTCAGGTTGATATAAAGTTTAAAAAAAAAAAAGTTTTTATGCCTTTTCTGTCAAAGACAACTTTGTTTTTTATGGTAAAACTGAAATATGTAGTATTTAGTAATCAGAGCCCTAAAAGATCAATAGTGCAGGACACCATTGATTTTAATTCTTTAATATTTTTGAGTAATCACAGTGAAAAGTTAAATAAAATCCTACTAAATATATTTGGGATCCAAAAGGTCCCCCACTCATAAAGTGATACATTTTTATTACTTTATTTTTACTTTTAACACTTAAATTACGAGATCAACTTCAGATATATCTGTCAATTTTACATTTGAACTATTATTTTGTTTGTATTATGCTCTTTTGTCAAATAAAACTTTGATGTTTTTTTATGGCAACCACACAATATATGCAATATTTTTTTCACATAAAACATTTTAAAGTGATATTTTTTAAGTAATAATTCATTATAACATACATTTTTAGTCTTTTTTTTTTTTTTAGCAATGGCAAAAAAAAGAAAAATAAACAAAGACAAAAGAAAAAAAACAGCCTGCATGGCAGCTTTGTGTCAACATTGCAACTTTTTCTTGTTAGATTTCACCTCATTCCACTTTTTTTTAATGTTTTTTTAAATTTTTGCAATATTATCAATTTTGCAATTTTTGCAGAATGTGTGGCGGGCCGGTAAACAATTAGCTGCGGGCCGCAAATGGACCTCGGGCCGCACTTTGGACACTACTGGTTTAGGTGGTACAACAGTATTTTCATGTGCACTTTAAATTTATTGACAGTTTACTTAAGAAACACAATAATTATTCATGTATTTGTTTAAGAACAACATAATTGTATATAAATGTGTTTTTTGTCATTTATTTATGAGTTCCTTCCTATGCAGTGCATTTAGTTAGTCTTTTTTTATTCGAACCAGCCTAAACAAAGTTAATGTGATAAATAAATAGTCATCTTTGTGATTACCACATGGTTTCATATCATTTGACAAGGTTGTAAACTGTAAATAGGTTAGATATAACTATTGAATTTGATTACAATCCATAGAAATTAGGGATGTCCGATAATGGCTTTTTGCCGATATCCGATATTCGGATATTGTCCAACTCTTTAATTACCGATACCGATATCAACCAATACCGATATATACAGTACAGTCGTGGAGTTAACACATTATTATGCCTAATTTGGACAACCAGGTATGGTGAAGATAAGGTCCTTTTTTTTTAAAATAATAAAATAAAATAAGATAAATCAATCAAAAAACATTTTCTTGAATAAAAAAGAAAGTAAAACAATATAAAAACAGTTACCTAGAAACTAGTAACTAATGAAAATGAGTAAAATTAACTGTTAAAGGTTAGTACTATTAGTGGACCAGCAGCACGCACAATCATGTGTGCTTACGGACTGTATCCCTTGCAGACTGTATTGATATATATTGATATATAATGTAGGAACCAGAATATTAATAACAGAAAGAAACAACCCTTTTGTGTGAATGAGTGTAAATGGGGGGAGGGAGGTTTCTTGGGTTGGTGCACTAATTGTAAGTGTATCTTGTGTTTTTTATGTTGATTTAATAAACAAAATAAATTAAAAAAGACGATACCGATAATTAAAAAAAACGATACCGATAATTTCCGATATTACATTTTAAAGCATTTATCGGCCGATAATATCGGCAGGCCGACATCTCTAATAGAAATATTATAAATTCAGTGTTAAAGGGGAACTGCGCTTTTTTTGGAATATTTGTTCACAATCATTATGAGAGACAAGAACACATATGTCTTTTTTAATTGGATTTTAAAGATGATTAAAAAAAAAACGCTTGGAAGATGTGGCTAATGGGAGTCACTTTTGTAGTCTTCAAAGCCCTCTAAAACAACTTCAAAACCGTCTATAAACGTTTTGTATACACACTGCAAGTCTATATATAATGTAGTAACAGACACATTCATAACAATATGTGATATGTAAAATATTTACTGTATTTTCATTATTTTAATTATTGCCGGAAGTAATTTCTCGGCACATTTATTTCCATTTCCATAGCAGCGCACATCTGACTTCTGGCAACAAATGCGTGTCCTACTTCCGGAAACAAAGGCGTGTGTGTCTTTTAATGATGGCAAACTTGGTAACAAACAATGGAGACGACTATTTCTGGACAAATAAGGATTCACAACGTTTATCTTTTTGAAGCTAAATATACGGAGGATAAACTATTGCTTTTAGAAGCGAGCACCAAGGAAGAGGGAAACTTTGGAGCAGACGGAACCCAAGAGAGTGAGGCGAAAGCGACTCAAAGCTGCAAAATGTGGAATTTGAAGCCAAGCTATTTCGACATAAATGGAGTGATTACCAATATAAACCAGAAAAAAACCTCAATGGCTATCCAGACCAAACGCACAACTTTCCATCGCATGAGTCACACTCTATATTGATCATGATACACGTAGCACGTCATGCTTGTAGCATGAATTGATTAACATGGACCCCGACTTAAACAAGTTGAAAAACTTATTCGGGTGTTACCATTTAGTGGTCAGTTGTACGGAATATGTACTGTACTGTGCAATCTACTAATGAAAGTTTCAATCAATCAATCAAACAGACAGCATAGGCTATGTTGTCTGGCTAGCTGTGTACAAACAAAACATGAAATGTGGACTAATACTTTACAGATTGTGTAATATGATTGTTCATGTTTTTTAGTCAGTACAGATTGGTGTCCTATCGCATTGTCAAACGTGTTCCGTGTTGACACCTTTGCTAGCTAATCTCTCGCCGTAGTTAGCTTTTACGGCTAATACCGTAGCAAGCCAATGTCTTGCTACCCTAGAAAAAGAGTTCCTCAGTGTTAGCTCTTACAATAACAATGTCGCTACAGTTTGGTACGGAACGTAAATCAAGTATTGTTGACGTTTTTTTTAATGCATTTTTAAAGGGATTTGTAGGTAGAATTGATTGCTCCAATTAGCTGCATTGCTTGCCTCCAAGAATGAGCCAATTTTTACATGTTAGAATTAGAGATGTCCGATAATGACTTTTTTGCCGATATCCGATATTCCGATATTGTCCAATTCTTAATTACCGATTCCGGGATTATCAACCGATACCGATATATACAGTCGTGGAATTAACACATTATTATGCCTAATTTTGTTGTGATGCCCCGCTGGATGCATTAAACAATGTAACAAGGTTTTCCAAAATAAATCAACTCCAGTTATGGAAAAAAATGCCCACATGGCACTGCCATATTTATTATTGAAGTCACAGAGTGCATTATTTTTTTTAACATGCCTCAAAACAGCAGCTTGGAATTTGGGACATGCTCTCCCTGAGAGAGCATGAGGAGGTTGAGGTGGGCGGGGTTGAGGGGCGCGGGGTGTATATTGTAGCGTCCCGGAAGAGTTAGTGCTGCAAGGGGTTCTGGGTATTTGTTCTGTTGTGTTACGGTGTGGATGTTCTCCCGAAATGTGTTTGTCATTCTTGTTTGGTGTGGGTTCACAGTGTGGCGCATATTTGTAACAGTGTTAAAGTTGTTTATACGGCCACCCTCAGTGTGACCTGTATGGCTGTTGACCAAGTATGCCTTGCAATCACTTGTGTGTGTGAAAAGTCATAGATATTAGACTGGGCTGGCACGCAAAGACAGTGCCTTTAAGGCAGGGGTGTCCAAAGTGCGGCCCGGGGGCCATTTGAGGCCCGCAGCTAATTGTTTACCGGCCGGCCACACATTCTGGAAATGCTATTGCAAAAATAAAAATTAATGAGGTTAAATCTAACGAGAAAAGTTGCAATGTTGACACAAAGCTGCCATGCAGGCTGTTTTTTTTCTTTTGTCTTTCTTTATTTTTTATTTTTTTGCCATTGCTCCCAAAAAAAAAAAAAAGACAAAAAATCCATGTTATAATGAATTATTTTCAAGGCTCCGATTACTTCAAATATTTCACTTTAAAATGTTTTATGTGGTAAATATTGCATATATTGTGTAGTTGCCATATAAAAACATCAACGTTTTATTTGACAAAAGAGCATAAAACAAACAAAATAATAGTTCAAACGTAAAATCGACAGATATATCTGAAGTTTATCTCGTAACTTAAGTGTTGAAAGTAACAGAAAAACCTAATAAAAACGTATCACTTCATGAGTGGGGCACCTTTTGGATTCCAAATATATTTAGTGGTATTTTATTTATCCTTTCACTGTGATTACTCAAAAATATTAAGGAATTAAAATCCATGCATTATTGATCTTTTATGGTTCTAATTACTAAATACTGCATATTTCAGTTTTACTATAAAAAACAAGTTGTTTTTGACATAAAAGCCATAAAACTGTTTTTTTATTATTTTATATCGACTTGAAGTTGATATAGAGATTTACTGTAAATAAAAAAAAATAATAATAATTTGACTTATTTTTAACAATGTAATGACTGAGACCCTTTATGGTCCCCGGTACCCCTAAAGGTAAAACACATTTAAAAATCCATATATTTTGTTATGGTTTAAAAAGGAAAAATATCAAAATGGCCCACACATGCTTTAATTTTTACGTGTGCGGCCCTCAGTGGAAAAAGTTTGGACACCCCTGCTTTAAGGTTTATTAATGCTCTGTACTTCTCCCTACGTCCGTGTAAACAGCGGCGTTTTAAAAAGTCATACATTTTAATTTTTGAAACCGATACCGATCATTTCCGATATAACATTTTAAAGCATTTATCGGTCGATAATATCGGCCATCTCTAGTTAGAATGCAAAAAACAAACTAACTTGTGTCTTCTTGTCTCTCATAATGATTGTGGAAGAAAAGCAAAATTGAAAAAAAAAGGTGCAGTTCCCCTTTAATATTTGACTGCCCCCTGTGTAGTGGAAAAGTTAACCCCAATGTCAAAAAGGTTAAGAACCCCCAGGTTTATATATAATCTAGATTAGAGTAAAACTGCATTAAAATGATACGTTTGAGTACACTGCAAATCACATAACACCAGATTTAGGTGCATGGTCAGTGGGCCCCCGAGGCTACATTTTCAGTTTAAAACGGCCCCAACCCTTGAAATTGATGCAGTGAACTTGCTGCATCATTAAATCAGTCCCTTCTGTATCAGAAATGCTTTATGAACCATTGAAATTGTTTTTTTAGTTGTTGTTTTTTTCTTTTCCACCTGATCATTTTCAATTGCTATCCTGTTCAGGGTCACGAGTGAATTGGAGCCTATATCCCAGCTGACAGGGTGCACCCCCGGGGCAATCAACGTGCCTTTTAAACCCTTTGAGATTCAACCCCCTGTGCAAGCTGCTCAGCACAATGCATTGACACGACCGGAGTGTCATGCAAAAATGTAACAATTCCCTTACTGGTCTAAAAAACAAACATGAGAAAAACAGACATGTTTTTCTGAACTTTTAATTGGCTCTACGACATCATTAGCGATGCAGTCAGTCTTGCATGCATCTGTCGCACTTTGTCAGAGACGTGCATTCACTCTGGGTTCCAAGAAAAGGTGGATGACTCACCTGTCGGTAGGTAGGTGAAGAGAGAGATAAAGGAATGATGAAGGAGAGGATAAAAGACTGCTGCACAGCATCCGGCCTGTCAGTCACTTGTTAATTGTGGCGAACGTCAGTGGAAGTGGGAACTGTCTCTTCACACTAATGACCTCATGTTATTTTACTCCACACCTTTTGTACCTTCCCACCCTTCTTTTATTTATTTGTTACTGACATTCCTTAAAGAATATCCATGTCTCGAATTGTAAAAGGGGCCACTTTACTTTAAATGAAGTAACTCTCACCTGCACTTGATAATAAGTGCATGTGTGTGAGGTTGTTTATTTCTTCATTAGGGTTGAATATTGTTTTTGTGTGTTTGTTTTCCCACCAAATAATGAAAAAGAAAAGCACAACATGAAACACATTACTGTTTTATTGAACCCTATTTTTATAGTGACCTTTACCAGAGATATTGTTGGTCCTCCGTCCTTGTGAACATAATAAATGGACACCTGCCTCCAGTCTGGCATTAAAAATTCAAGACAGAGTACAAGCAATATCAAGAATCTCATTCCACCCTATTTAATCCACGGTTAAATCCATTTAAAAGATTCTAGAAGGTTTTCCGTAATAATTAGTACCAATATTATTTAACAATATTAGTGATTTGTGCTGATTATTGCAAGTCTGCCACTGAATTGTCAGAATAATAGCCAGTCAATAATTCATGTTTTTATTTTAATATAAATATTTTCCCAGCAATCGTTGTTTTATCTTCTATTTTCAAATATGTTTATCTTTTAAAGGACAGCCCATCATTATGCAAATTAATCTATGTCATTCAACTGCTGACTTGCAAATATTATATATGAAATACGGCTTTCAAAAATAACAAGCTAACTCATGCGATTAATCACAAAAAAATGATTGCATTAATCCGGCAATTTTATTTGACTGCACATGTTCCTTCCCCTTACCTTACCTGAAAGGCAGCGGTGGGTTGCTATACGGTCAGTGATCAGGTCAATGCATACGTCAGTGAGGAGACTGACCAGTGTGCTGGTAGTGACAACTGGCGGTTGTTGGCAAGATTTGAGCAAATAAATGACGTGCATTCAAGTAAAACATAAATATGCAGAAGTAAACGGTGCACTATATGTAAAGTTGTTTATGGATGCCTTTATTACATTATCTATAATATACTGTACATCTCTACCTAGTTTGCTATATTATTGCAGAGACTTTCAAAATGTGCACTTAAAGGCCTACTGAAATTAATTGTTTTTATTTAAACGGGAATAGCAGATCCATTCTATGTGTCATACTTGATCATTTCGCGATATTGCCATATTTTTGCTGAAAGGATTTAGTAGAGAAAATCGACGATAAAGTTCGCAACTTTTGCTCGCTGATAAAAAAAAACCTTGCCCCTACCGGAAGTAGCGTGACGTCACAAGCGGTAGTGCTGCTCACAATTCCCCGTTGTTTACAATAAAGCGAGAGATATTAGGAGCGTGAAAGTGACGATTACCCCATTAATTTGAGCGAGGATGAACGATTTGTGGATGAGGCACGTTAGTGAAGAACTAGAGGCAGTGCAGGGTGTATCTTTTTTCGCTCTGACCGTAACTTAGGTACAAGCTGGCTCATTGGATTCCACACTCTCTCCTTTTTCTATTGTGGATCACGGATTTGTATTTTAAACCACCTCGGATACTATATCCTCTTGAAAATGAGAGTCGAGCACGCGAAATGGACATTCAGAGTGACTTTTATCTCCACGACCATACATCTGTGACACACTTAGCTACTGAGCTAACGTGATAGCATCGTTCTCAAATGCAGATAGAAACAAAAGAAATAAACCCCTGACTGGAAGGATAGACAGAAGATCAACAATACTATTAAACCATGTACATGTAACTACACGGTTACATCAACAGCCGTGCTCACCTGCGTTCCAGCGATCGGCGGCGCGACGAAGGACTTCACCCATCATCGACGAAGCTCTTAGCATGAGCTAACGTGATAGCATCTGTCTCAAATGCAGATAGAAACAAAATAAATAAATCCCTGACTGGAAGGATAGACAGAAGATCAACAATACTACTATCAGGAGACACCAAACCAAACACTGGACATGTAAATATACGGTTAATGTGTATTCGACGCCTGTCGAAGCCTAGCAATGCTGTTGCTAACGACGCTAACTTAACAACGGGACCTCGTCAGAGCTATGATAAAAATATTAGCGCTCCACCTACGCCAGCCAGCCCTCCTCAGCTCATCAACACCCGTGCTCACCTGCGTTCCAGCGTTTGACGATGCGGTCGGCGGCCCGGAGACGTAGGAAGTCAAGGTGAGTTCGCCGCTAGCGCGTCTGCTATCCAAGTCAAAGTCCTCCTTGTTGTGTTGCTACAGCCAGCCGCATACACCGATCCCACCTACAACGTTCTTCTTTGCAGCCTCCATTGTTCATTAAACAAATTGCAAAAGATTCACCAACACAGATGTCCAGAATACTGTGGAATTTTGTCGAAGAAAACAGAGCTCTGTGTATTGTGTCCAATATGGTCCAAACACTTCCGTGGATCTCTCGACGTCACGCGCATACGTCATCCTCCAAAGGCGTTTTGAAGTGGAAGTTCCCCGGGAAATTTAAAATTGCACTTTAAAAGTTAACCCGGCCGTATTGGCATGTGTTGCAATGTTAAGATTTCATCATTGATATATAAACTATCAGACTGCGTGGTCGGTAGTAGTGGCTTTCAGTAGGCCTTTAATTCTTGCTATACTTACCGTCACCAGGTTTTGAGCAAATCAATGACTTGCATTCAAGTAAAACACAAATATGCAGAAGTAAATGGTGCACTATATATGTAAAGTTGTTTATGGATGTTTTTATTACATTATCTATAATATACTGTACATCTCTACCTAGTTTGCTATACTATTGCAGAAACTTTCAAAATGTGCACTTAATTCTTAATATACTTACTGTCACCAAGTTTTGAGCAAATCAATGACCTGCAGTTTAGTAAAACATAAAAAAAACCTTCCTGTATGACATTCTGACAATACCAAATTGCATTTGTGTTTAAATATTGCGGTTTGTTTTTAAAGTAAATTAAATTATGCAAGAGAGTAATAATCTGGGATTAATGAAGATTAATCCAAATTTTGATTTTAAAAAATGAAGCCATTTGACAGCACTGATATGAATACATCTAGACCAGTGGTTCTTAACCTTGTTGGAGGTACCGAACCCCACCAGTTTCATATGCGCATTCACCTTACCCTTCTTTAGTGAAAAAAGTTTTATTTTTTTCAAATTCAAGAAAAAGTTATATGTTTTTTTACTGGTGCACAAAATGAACCGTGCATGAACATCACCTTGTTCAAAGAACAAAACCAACACAGTGCATGAACTCACAACAAGTTACACACCTTACACACATTACCATGAATTGATTAACGTGGACCCCGACTTAAACAAGTTGAAAAAAACTTATTCGGGTGTTACCATTTAGTGGTCAATTGTACAGAATATGTACTGTACTGTGAAAACTGCACTGTTTCATCTAATGTATTCTCTTCCGTTACAATCTGCCAGTAAAAGTTTCAATCCATCAATCAAACAACCTGCAAATCAGATGGAAAATTAGAGGGAACATTGTTTGGGGGTATCCATAATACGCTGATAGGGAGAAGTTTTTATTTACACGATAAGTCAGATGTGTCTTTACCTCCGTGGCGAAGGCTCCGCCGAACCCCTGAGGCCGACTCACCGAACCCCCAGGGTTCGATCGAACCCAGGTTAAGAACCACTGATCTAGACCCACACTGTACAATTGTACTAGGATTTTTTTCACGGTAAAGTACCATAATCAAAATATACTGTAACTTTGCAACAAATTATCCTCCACAGCTTGTTGCAGGACCCTTATATTTCACAGCATTTAACGTCACAGTATATTACTGTAAGTGTTACTGTAAAAGTAATGCAGTTATTAAAAAGTAATTTACGGTGAATTTACAATAGACATTTTTACGGTTTATTATAACTGTCCAATGAAAAGCAAGTATTCTCTAAGTTGTATTTTCTTTTTCATATACTAAAATAGGAAGTAATTTATGTGTATATCCATAATAAAACACTATATTTTGTAGCTCCATTTTTTGTGAGACAAATAATGATTGGTGTTCCGTCCATCCACCGCTTGTCCTTTTTGGGGTGGTCGGGGGGCTGGAGCCTATCCTAGCCGCACTCGGGCGGATGGCGGGGTCCCATTTCACACCAAAAAAAACTGACACAATTTAGAGATGCATACATTTCTTTAGACAAATAGAATAGCAAATTACGCACACAAATTAAAACAACGGGAAAACCTGTCATGTTTTTTCGGTTTATTTTGTGTCATACCTGTAAAAATATATTCTCAAAATAAATAAATATATGAAATAAATATACTGTGCGTCCCATGAATGAGAGCATCATAAATAAGATTAAAATCTGTCAACAGGTCTGTGCAGTCCTTGTCAATCCTGTGCTCATCATTTAACTGCCACCAGTGAAAAAACAACACCCTTCCTTCACTGGGTCCTACAGATGAGAGTTCAGTAGACGGAACACACCCACCACAGAAAAAGTCCTCTTTTTCTCTTATTCCTTAATAAAAAAAAATTAGCATCAGCATTCAGCGCCGTACAGAGCAAACATGGCTGCTTTTCAGTGCATAAAACTACCTTTTTTTCTCCTGTAAACCAGCAATACTGTATAGCACATGATGCATTTTTCAGAACTGGTTTGACTTAGCAGCCTTTTAGCGTTTAGCATCACCGAAAAGAGCCTACAACGAAAAACAGAAAAGGCAAAGCAGCTGCTTGTTAATCATTTTGTCTTTGTTCACTTAAACATGCAGATTTGGACAAGCAGGTAGTTGGAGACTCAAGGGAAATCCGCCTTGGCTGCTGGCGCCACTGCATATGCCAATAAAGGGATAATGGGGGGGGGGGGTCTGTTTCTGTTGCATCATCCGCAGAAGATCCCTGGTGCTTTTCCGTCAAACTCCCTTGTAAAACTGGTTCAACGAGGGTCGTTTATCCTACCAGCAATTTGGGATTTGGATCTGGTGCATTTCTTGTGATCACTTTTGGATCATCCATTGCCCGCTAAAAAAAGGGGCAGTTTTTGATGCGTGTGAATCGCTCGTTTTAGTTCAGTCGGTTAAGCTTCAGCTCTGGCCCAGTATATCCCTGTATAGTTCTGGTACTCGGTCTGGATCTACAGGCCTCGGCAGGAAGTGCGTGAATCTCTGATGCCGCCGCGATCTGGTGCCGTCCCGCCGTGTGCCGTCTTTATTAAGTGCGACAAAGTAAAACGCTCCTTTTTCTCCGTGCCTGTAAATGTTGGATGAGTACGTGTTGTACCAGTTCTCTTCAAATTGCTCTCGGAAAACGCTTTCTGCCGACAGCTTCTCCTGCAAGGAGGAAAGACAAGTCGGTTTAACGATCGTGGATGTGGATGGGACTAATGTCATTGGGGGAGTCATCAACTCACCGAGCCATACAGTTCCCCCTTGCTGTTCATGGCGAGGTAAAGGCCACTGTCCACACCTCTGATGCTGACCAGTCCCACCGCCAGACTGATGAACTCCAAAATACCTGGGTACACATGAACACACTTTAAGTCAGAATCAGATTTAGAGGATACATGGCCATTTTTGCACTGGAGACCAGCTGCTGGCTCTCTGCCAGACGGGAGTCCACGTGGCGAGAAGACCAGAGGAGATGTGGATCATTAAATCTGAACATTAAAGTTTGTCTAAGTCTCAGTCTGAGATGTGGAGGAAGGGACGGGGCCTCGGCTGAATGAGCATGTATCGGACACTTTGGACTCCCTGGATGGATTCTAGCTCAGCCTATACTTGCCCACCTTGAGACCTCCAAATTCGGGAGGGGGCGGGATTGAGGTGGGGTGGGGGAAAGGCGGTAGCGGGGGGTGTATATATTTTCAAGTATTTCTTTTATATACTGTATATATATATATACCAGGGGTGTCCAAACTTTTTCCACTGAGGGCCGCACAAGGAAAAATTAAAGCATGTGGGGGCCATTTTGATATTTTTCATTTTCAAACCATAACAAAATATATGCATTTTTTTATTTATTTTACCTTGAGGGGTCCCGGGGACCATAAAGGGTCTCAGTCATTAAAATGTTAAAAATAAGTCAGATTATTATTATTTTTTTTATTATTTAACGCTTACAGTAAATCTCTATATCAACTTCAAGTTGATATAAAGTAATACAAATTAAAAAAAATGTTTTATGGCTTTTCTGTCAAAAACAACTTTTATAGTAAAACTGAAATATGCAGTATTTAGTAATTAGAGCCCTAAAAGATCAATTATGCAGGACACCATTGATTTTAATTATTTCATATTTTTGAGTAATCACAGTGAAAAGATAAATAAAAAATCACTAAATATATTTGGGATCCAAAAGGTTCCCCACTCATAAAGTGATACATTTTTATTAGGTTTTTCTTTTACTTTCAACACTTAAGTTACGTGATCAACTTCAGATATATCTGTCGATTTTATGCTGGAACTATTATTTTGTTTGTTTTATGTGCTTTTGTCAAAGAAAACTTTGATGTTTTTATATGGCTACTACACAATATATGCAATATTTACCACATAAAACATTTTAAAGTGAAATATTTGAAGTAATTGGAGCCCTGAAAATAATTCATTATAACATGGATTTTTTGTTATTATTTTTTTTTTGGAGCAATGGCAAAAAAAAGAAAAATGAAGAAAGACAAAAGAAAGAAAAAAAACAGCCTGCATGGCAGCTTTTGTGTCAACATTGCAACTTTTTCTCGTTAGATTTCACCTCATTCCACTTTTTTTAATGTTCTTTTTTATTTTTACAATAGTATTTCCAGAATACGTGGCTGGCCGGTAAACAATTAGCTGCGGGCCGCAAATGGCCACACTTTGGACACCCCTGATATATACAGTATTTACACTACCGTTCAAAAGTTTGGGGTCACATTGAAATGTCCTTATTTTTTAAGGAAAAGCACTGTACTTTTCAATGAAGATAACTTTAAACTAGTTTTAACTTTAAAGAAATACACTCTATACATTGCTAATGTGGTAAATGACTATTGTAGCTGCAAAAGTCTGGTTTTTGGTGCAATATCTACATAGGTGTATAGAGGCCCATTTCGAGAAACTATCACTCCAGTGTTCTAATGGTACAATGTGTTTGCTCATTGGCTCAGAAGGCTAATTGATGATTAGAAAACCCTTGTGCAATCATGTTCACACATCTGAAAACAGTTTAGCTCGTTACAGAAGCTACAAAACTGACCTTCCTTTGAGCAGATTGAGTTTCTGGAGCATCACATTTGTGGGGTCAATTAAACGCTCAAAATGGCCAGAAAAAGAGAACTTTCATCTGAAACTCGACAGTCTATTCTTGTTCTTAGAAATGAAGGCTATTCCACAAAATTGTTTGGGTGACCCCAAACTTTTGAACGGTAGTGTATATATATAAATAATCCATTCATGAATGAGTATATCCGTTCGGCCACCGTGTTCAATGGAAAAGTCTGATCTAGAAAATGTGCAGGCAGCATACCCCTTCCCCTTCGAGCTGTCCTGGATGAACTGAAATGATTTTTTCCAATCATCTTGGAACTTGCAAGCGTACTTCTTCTTACTCGTCGTCGCCATGTCTCTTCTTCGTTCTTCTGCTTCGCCTCTGTTATGTTTTTGGACATTACTACTTGCCGTAGTTTTGAAGCAATGCATGATGGGAATCCGGATGTTGTGTGTCAGTGTATTAACGTGCCGGCTGGAATAAACACACGCTGAAAAATAGCTCCGTGCCTGCCTACTTTATGGGTTATAGATAAACCTATGGATAACGGAGACATATATAATAGTCTCCTTTTCAGGTGAGAGAGGACGCTAAAGGCAGTGCCTTTAAGTCATGCCCCCAATATTGTTGTCCGGATGGAAATCGGGAGAAATTCGGGAGAATGGTTGCGCCGGGAGATTTTCGGGAGGGGCACTGAAATTTGGGAGTCTCCCAGGAAAATCGGGAGGGTTGGAAAGTATGGCTCAGCCCCGCGGACTGCACAATGGCCGAGATCTATAGTGGGCAGCCTGGGACAGAGTCGGCTCTCTTGGTTGCTTTGTTAGGTCTGTTACTGTCTCTGGTCTCCCACCCCAGCACATGATGGTGTGGCGCACTACAGAGGCCACCTTGTTGCATGTTGGGGCTGGATTGATGTTTTTGTTTTGTTGTCAGGCTATGGTGCAATTGTATGTGGCTGTGCCAGCAATCGGAGTGTTGCTGGTTACTGGGGTTCAATTCCCACCTTCTACCTTCCTAGTCATGTCCGTTGTGTCCTTGGGCAAGACACTTCACCCTTTGCCTCTGATGGCTGCTGGTTAGCGCCTTGCATGGCAGCTCCCGCCATCAGTGTGTGAATGTGTGTGTGAATGGGTAAATGTGGAAATACTGTCAAAGCGCTTTGAGTACCTTGAAGGTAGAAAAGCGCTATACAAGTATAACCCATTTATCATTATGTGCGCAATATGTACTACTTATGGCTAATTATTAGGTTATTCGTTGTGTTTTACCTTTGTAGCTGTATATAGAAATGGTGCCACTGAAGACTTAAACTTAGACTTCCTTTTATTGTCATTCAAAATTCAGAAATGTTGTTGCATTAGCTCATTGTAGTGCAGGATAAAAGAGCAATAAGGTGCAGATATAAATACATTGATTACTGTACAGATAAATATATTGCACTTTTGCATATACATCCACGTTTATGGATGTATGTTATATTGTCTTTATATTCCAGCGAGTTAATTCATTTTGGGAGGGGGGGGAATTGAGGGGATTATTGATGTGAAGCTCTTTTAATGTCTTTTATGTCCTTTGTGTTCTTTAATTTCCATCTTGTTGTCATGTGTTTTTTTTTCTTTATTTTTGTGGACTTTTTGTATCTGCACTGCAACCATATAATTTCTCCATTGTGGGATGAATAAAGTCTATCCTATCCTATCCTTCATAGCACCCAGCAGGACTCTAACCCTCTGTAAGGTGACGTTAGAGATCTGGAATGGTCTCGGCAATGAAGTCACTTTTGGATCTCAGAGAAAATTAATCAAATGCCAGAAGAGTTACTGCCTCAGAGCACCTAAATAAATTTTCACGCGGCTACTTTGATGTGTATGATAAGGCTTTTGATCATTTTAAGAACCCTTGTATATCATGAAAGGTTTTCAATGTGCAAACAAAATATAGTGCAGGGGGAAAAAAGTATTTTGCACCCTTGACTTTTTATAGCTTGGAGACGTCCCTATACCTTTTTGGCATTAGTACTAGTGTAGTTTGAATGATTAGGTCTCCTGCTATACCCCTATTACTGACCGTATGTCGCAACAGCTGTCATCACAGTGATAACTTGCTACACATAGGCCTATTATTAGTACTTGCATATGCAGGGGGTGCATCAGATGTTATACTTTTAGATTATGCATTGACCTTAACTCTTTGCACAATCTAATACAGGGCTATTTAACTGGAGGCCCGGGGTCCAAATCCGGTCTGGGAACAGCACCATATACAGACTCCCGGACGTTTTTGTAGAGTTATGTTATGTAGAGGAACTTGGACCACTGTAAACACGGTGGCATATCATTGCATCGACATTTTAGCCTTGCTAGCAAACAGAAAACACTGGGTAAAAATGTGTGATTTACATAACTGGGGCATTCCTCAAGGCACCTCTATAAGTCTTCATCTTTTTGGCAGTTACTAATCTTTTTTTCTAATGTGATTTATGTAATTAAGGTGTTGCTTTTCAACTTCTTTAGTTATAGTATAGTTCCTCAAGGTTCCATTTTAGGTCCTCACTTTTTCATCATCCGGGCTATTCAACTGGTGGCCCGCGAGTTCAATTCCAAAAAACTTGTGAGAGACTCACATTTTTTGCAGAAGGTCTTTATAAACAACTCTGACGAAATAGACCAAAAAAGGACGCTGGTTCTCGGGAAGCCCTCAGTTATGCTGCTCCCTGGTCATGGAATGACATCCAGAAAGATCTGAGGCTACCAGAATTGATCACTTTGGGGGAGTTTAAGTCTGTTTTAAAAGATCGAGAAACCAGTTCTCTTGGGCAATGTACTTGCTTTTAAATGGAATTATTACTTAATCGTTTGAAATTATTTTTGACCTGTGGTATGACTGCTGTTGTTCTGTTGTATTGTCTTGCTGTAATTATTATTGTAACTTTGTTTGTGCCGCCCTCTTTGTCAGGTCGCTCTTGAAAAAGAGATTTTAAAGGCCTACTGAAATGAATTTTTTAAATTTAAACGGGGATAGCGAATCCATTCTATGTGTCATACTTGATCATTTCGCGATATTGCCATATTTTTGCTGAAAGGATTTAGTAGAGAACAACAACGATAAAGATCGCAACTTTTGGTATCTGATAAAAAAAAGCCTTGCCCCTACCGGAAGTAGCGTGACGTAGTCAGTTGATAGCCTCCTCATATTTTCCTATTGTTTTCAATGCAGCTAGAGCTATTCGGACCGAGAAAGCGACAATTACCCCATTAATTTGAGCGAGGATGAAAGATTCGTGGATGAGGAACGTTAGAGTTAAGGACTAGAATGCAGTGCAAGACATATCTTTTTTCGCTTTGACCGTAACTTAGGTACAAGCTGGCTCATTGGATTCCACACTCTCTCTTTTTTCTATTGTGGATCACGGATTTGTATTTTAAACCACCTCGGATACTATATTCTCTTGAAAATGAGAGTCAAGAACGCGAAATGGACATTCACAGTGACTTTAATCTCCACGACAATACATCGACGAAACACTTTAGCTACGGAGCTAACGTGATAGCATCGTGCTTAACTGCATATAGAAACAAAATAAATAAATCCCTGACTGGAAGGATAGACAGAAGATCAACAATACTATTAAACCAGGGACATGTAAATACACGGTTAATGCTTTTCAGCTTGGCGAAGCTTAAAAATGCTGTTGCTAACGACGCCATTGAAGCTAACTTAGTATAACGGGACCTCACAGAGCTATGATAAAAACATTAGCGCTCCACCTACGCCAGCCAGCCCTCATCTGCTAATCAACACCCGTGCTCACCTGTGTTCCAGCAATTGACGGAAGGACGGAGGACTTCACCACGATCATCCGTGCGGTCGGTGGCTAGCGTCGGCTAGTGCAACTGCTATCCGAGTCAAAGTCTTCCTGGTTGTGTTGCTGTAGTCCGCCGCTAATAAACCGATCCCACCTACAACTTTCTTCTTTGCAGTCTCCATTGTTCATTAAACAAATTGCAAAAGATTCACCAACACAGATGTCCAGAATACTGTGGAATTATGAGATGAAAACAGAGCTATTTTGTATTGTATTCAATGGGGTACCGATACTTCTGTTTCACTGGTTACGTCTCGCGCATACGTCATCATCCAAAGACGTTTTCAACCGGAAGTTTAGCGAGAAATTTTAAATTGCACTTTATAAATTAACCCGACCGAATTGGCATGTGTTGCAAAGTTAAGATTTCATCATTGATATATAAACTATCAGACTGCGTGGTCGGTAGTAGTGGGTTTCAGTAGGCCTTTAATCTCAATGAGTCTTCACCTGGTTAAATAAAGGAAATTGATTGAAATTGATTGGAATGTACAAAATAAGACAAACGGTGAAGGGAGAAGTCCGGCCCCCCTGGTACTTAGTTTTCTGGAAATGTGGCCCCAAAACTAATTTAGTGCTGAACATCCAGTGCTGTCACATTACAATGTTTTGCATTTGCAATGGCGTACAACTGCACCACATTATAATGAGAGTTGTTTCAAAAAAAGAGTTTGCAGTATGTTGCAAAGTAGCTATAGTAAATTCTTCCCTGGGTTTAATTTTATTGTTGGGTCTTATTGTGTGAATGCTCCAAAGCACTCACACATATGGTTTTCTACACCAAAATTAATCTATTTATTATTCAACTTCTTCTTCTTCTCCAGATTTTGGCGCGCTCTACCTTCCACATTTTTCACCCGATTCGAAACCATTCCAACTTCAAACTGTTCAGCCTATTCGGGAATCGCGGGCTTTCCCATGACAAATTCCAAAATTTCCCAGATTTCCCAGAATTCCAGGATTTCCGGGACATTTTTCCCCTTCAAAATGAATTGGCCATTTTTCAAACTTCCACCATTTCCACATTTTTGAACCGATTCAAACCATTCCACGTTCAACACATTTCACCATCCTGGAAATTCAAACTACTCTTTTTCCAAGTTCAAAATAATTCCAAGATTTTCCAGAATTCCTGGTTTTCCAAAGCCCTATTTCCACCCTTTTTTCTGGCGACTACTCCTTCCACATTTCTCAACACATTTCAGCCGTTCCACCATCAAAACATTCCTCTTAATTAGGACAAAAAATGAAGTGTTTTTTTTACTGGAAAAATTTCCGGTTTTCCCGAATTTCCAGGAATTCCGTAATACCATTTCTCAATTCAACATGTTACTACTTCAACATTTCTTGACCGATTTTAAAAATTCCAACACCAACCATTCAAAACATTCAAGTTTTTTACCATTTTCAAAAGTTTCCGCTTTTCCCGAAATTCCCAAATGTTTGGGAAATTTCAATTGGACATTCTTCAAAGTTCCACAACTCCCACATTTTTCATCTGATTCAAAGTGTTCCAATTCAAAAAATATTCAGCCTGTTTGGGAATTGTGTGTTCTACTTCAACAATTCTAAAAAAAATTCCAGGATTTCAGTTCAACTTCAGCATTGGAGCATTCGCACGCAATTCTTTCAGGAATTGCCTCATCTAGTTAGTTCAGGGGTGTCAAACATATGGTCCGCGGGCGGGGTTAGGCCCGCAAACAGGTTCTGTCCGGCCCGCAAGATGAGTTTGCTAAGTATAAAAATGAGCTGAAATCCTTGAATGAAAAAAACTGCTGTTCTAAATGTGTCCACCGGATGTCGCTATAGCAATTTTCCGTATCTCTCGAGATCAGGGGTAGAGAACCTATGGCTTTCGAGCCAGATGTGGCTCTTTTGATGAGTGCATCTGGCTCTCAGATTAATCTTAGCTGACATTGCTTAACATGATAAGTAATGAATAATTCCGCTGGTAATCACAGTGTTAAAAATAACGTTCAAAATATAAAACATTCTCATGGATTTTAATCCATCCATCCATTTTCTACCGCGCCTGCTCAAGAAGTCGCATTAAGGGTAAGAAGTATTTTATTTATTATTGGTTAGCTTCAGAATAACAATGTTATTAAAAAGAATAAGAGACGTATTACACTCTAAAAATGCTGGTCTTACTTAAAAATGCACGCATTTAATTGTATTCAGTGTTAAAAAATATAATATGGCTCTCACGAAAATAAGTTTTAAAATATTTGGCTTTCATGGCTCTCTCAGCCAAAAAGGTTCCCGACCCCTGTTCTAGATGATGCTATATGTGTACAAAATAAACCACATGAGTTGAGGAAAATTAGTAAACTACATAAATACCATCCTGTAATCTGATTTTGGGGCAGAATCAGAATAGTTTTTATTGCCATTGTTTGAGAACGGGTTCACAAACTAGGATTTTTTTCTTGGTGCAATCGTGCAACATAAAACATATATAACACAGAATTTAGTATAGAGAACATATTCACCATTAATTAGTTGCTTAATGACATGCAAATTAGTAATATCTTGGCTCTTAATTAGTTATTATTAGGGAACTTATTAATGCCTTATTCTGATTCTCCCTTTAATACCACTTAATTAATATGGTCTGTTCTTACACAACAAAACACAAAACTACAATAACCCTAACCCTAACCCTGACCCTCAAGTCTTTGTTACTTAGAATATGTTCCCCTAGTGTCCAAATTACTCTAAATTAAGTCTTTGTTACTTAGAATATGTTCCCCTAGTGTCCAAATTACTCTAAATTAAGTCTTTGTTACTTAGAATATGTTCTCCGTACTAAAATCTTTTTTTATCTCGATAGATTAAGAATTAACACCATTTCGAGCATTTTAAAATCTGCCGGACTTGAACCCACCTATTTGACCGATGAACATTTTCACATCATTTATTCAGAACGTATATATATCACGACAAATGAAGATAGAACCGCAACATCCATCCATCCATCCATTTTCTACCGCTTGTCCCTTTCGGGGTCGCGGGGGGTGCTGGAGCCTTTCTCAGCTGCATTCGGGTGGAAGGCGGGGTACACCCTGGACAAGTCACCATCTCATCACAGGGCCAACACAGATAGACAGACAACATTCACACTCACATTCACACACTAGGGCCATTTTTTTGTGTTGCCAATCAACCTATCCCCAGGTGTGTGTCTTTGGAGGTGGGAGGAAGCCGGAGTACCCGGAGGGAACCCATGCAGTCACGGGGAGAACATGCAAACTCCACACAGCCCGGGATTGAACTCAGGACCTTTGTATTGTGAGGCAGATGCACTAACCCCTGGTCCACCGTGATGCCCATGTAAGTGTAAAACAACAACAACATTATTATTTGTATATTTTCAGAACGTGCTTGTTCTATTTTTAAACAAAGAAAACAATCTGAAGTTGTCTTTATTTTTAGGTTACCATGCCATGATTTTACCAGTTTGGCCCACCCGGGAGTAGATTTTTCCCCATGTGGCCCCCAAACTAAAATGAGTTAGATGAATGCATTTCAACTTCTGATCCATCAGACTTCTATTGTGAGGAAATGACAATGCCTTTATGTTTACCGAATCTGCTGTGGTCCTTCCTGGTTCCCTGCACGGTGCCATCGGGGTGGATCTCCAGGTGGAAGCCGGTCCTGCAGTAGAGCTGCCGCCGCCGCAGGATCCCCTTCAGGTGGCTGAGGTCCGCCAAGCTCCGGGACAGGCGTTCGGATGACATCAGGTGCTGCCCCGCCGAGCCCCCCATCATCACCAGTCCGCTCGCCGAGTTGTAGTCCACCGCGCCGGCCGGGGGGAGAACGAAACGAGCGCCCCCCGTGGAGGCAAAGCTGTCCAGAAATCCGCTGAAGATCCCAACCTCAGCTGCAGCTGCCATCACAATGCAAACGTATTTTTTTGTTGTTGTTGTTGTTTTTTTTTGGTCAAAAGTAAAGTTCAATCAGCACCTCGCATCCTGCAGAAAGCTCCGCGCATCACCTCGGTGAGTCCTCTCCCCTCTCCCCGGGATACTCCTCTTTTGCTCCGCTGCACGCTAGAGGATGTTCCTCTCTCTCTCTATCTCTCTCTCTCCTCCTCCTTAATTCACTTTTATGCATGCAACGCTTCCTGCTCTCTCCCTGCAGCGGAATGGAGCGCATGTAGCAGCCTATATCTTTATAACGCACCCGAGTTGCCTTTTTATGCAAACGAGCCCTGATCCCCTCCTCTATGGCGCATTACTGCACTGCCCCTCAAAGGGAGCCACTCACTCACTCACTCACTCACTCACTCACTCACTCACTCACACCCCATGCGACTCCTCCATGCGCATTTGATGGAAAATGTGCTTTTGGAGCAACAACAACACCAACAAATATCATGTTTTAAAGCAATTGTGAAGAATAAACATCCTAAACCCTCCACCCCACCCCTATTTGGAAATGGCTGAGGTGCAGAGAGAGAGAGAGAGAGAGAGAGAGAGAGAGAGAGAGAGAGAGAGAGAAGGAAAGCCCCCGTTTGCGTAATGTTCGCACTCAGCTGCTGATTTATTGCCACCGCGTTTTATGTAAGCCAAAGGGCCCCGTATACATGCGCAATGGCGCACACGCACACACACACACCTGTGCAAAGACCTCACTTGACTGTCAATCCCCTCATTGATCTTTATCGGGGATCTTTGAACAGCAAAAAAAAAAAAAAAAAAAAAAAAAAAAAGCGGAGCTCCACACATCCTTAATTGTGGTTTGAGAAGGGGGCGAATCAAAGACGCAGAGGCTTCAAAGTTAAGAAGGTTCTTGTAAGGGGAAACAACCTGGAGTTTTTTTTTTTGGGGGGGGGGGGGGGGGGGGTTGTTGCGACTGCAGGCCAGGAAAATACCCCGACACGTGTCACTGGGACGACTTATGAGAGGAGTTGTTTTAAGTGCAATTTTTTTTTAATGCATTAAACTGTTTCTATGAATTGACACTATATTGCCACTTCTTGGACGCAGAGGTAACTACAGTATTTATCCAGAAGAGACAAACCTGTGCGACGTTGGCCCCCCACCTCCACCTTGTCTCCGTCTCCCCAAACTTAATTGACCGTTTGATCCGGTCGTTGGTGCTGCAAACATTTTACATTTATTTTGAAGTTATTCTGAAATACATTTTTCTGACTGGTGATGTCATTCAGTGCCACACCCCGTCCAAATCACCCCAAACGTGTTCCATTTGTTTGTGCGAGTTTTGTGCTGCAATTTTTAAATTTTCTTGTATAGTTTTTAAGTTATTAGTCTTTCAATATTTATAACAAGCCCCCCCTAAATCACCCCAAACATGTTCCATTCGTTTGTGCGATTTTTGTGCTGCTATTTTTGTAATTTTCTCTTATAGTTTTTAAGTTATTAACGTTTCAATATGTATAACAAACCCCCCCTCTCCAAATCACCCCAAACGTGTTCCATTCGTTTGTGAGATTTTTGTGCTGCATTTTTTTCCTTTTATGATAGTTTTTAAGTTATTAACGTTTCAATATTTAAAACCAGCCCACCCCTAAAGTACCCCAAACGTGTTTGATTCGTTTGTGCAATTTTTGTGCTGCAATTATTTTTTCTTTTTTATTATAGTTTTTAAGTTATTAACGTTTCAATATTTATAATCCCCCCGCCCCCAAATCACTACAAACGTGTTCCATTCGTTTGTGCGATTTTTGTGCTGCAATTTTTGTCTTTTTTATTATAGTTTTTAAGATAGTAACGTTTCAATATTTAAAACCAGCCCACCCCTAAAGTACCCCAAACGTGTTCGATTCGTTTGTGCAATTTTTGTGCTGCAATTCTTTTTTCTTTTTTATTATAGTTTTTATGTTATTAACGTTTCAATATTTATAATCCCCCCCCCCAAATACCCCCAAACGTGTTCCATTCGTTCGTGCGATTTTTGTGCTGCAATTTTTGTCTTTTTTATTATAGTTTTTAAGATAGTAACGTTTCAATATTTAAAACCAGCCCACCCCCAAATCACCCCAAATGTGTTCCATTTGTCTGTGCGATTTTTGTGCTGCAATTTTTTTATTTTCTATTAAAGTTTTTAAGTTATTAACGTTTCAATATTTATAACCAGCCCCCCCCTCCAAATCACCCCAAACGTGTTCCATTCATTTGTGCAATTTTTGTGCTGCATTTTTTTCCTTTCTTGATAGTTTTTAAGTTATTAACGTTTCAATATTTAAAACCAGCCCACCCCTAAAGTACCCCAAACGTGTTCGATTCGTTTGTGCAATTTTTGTGCATCAATTCTTTTTTTATTATAGTTTTTAAGTTATTAACGTTTCAATATTTATAATCCCCCGCCCCCAAATCACCCCAAACGTGTTCCATTCGTTTGTGCAATTTTTGTGCTGATATTTTTTTTATTTTCTATTATAGTTTTTAAATTATGAACATTTCAATATTTATAACCAGCCCCCCCCCAAAATCCCCAAACGTGTTCCATTTGTTTGTGCGATTTTTGTGCTGCAATTTTTTTCTTTCCTATCATAGTTTTTAAGTTAATAACGTTTCAATATTTATAACCAGCCCACCCTCCAAATCACCTCAAACATGTTCCATTCGTTTGTGCGATTTACGTGCTGCAATTTTTTTCTTTTCTGTGATAGTTTTTAAGTTATTAAGGTTTCAATATTTATAACCAGCCCACCCCCAAATCACCCCAAACATGTTCCATTCGTTTGTGCTATTTTTATGCAGCAATTTTTTTGTTTTTTATTATAGATTTTAAGTTTGTAACGTTTCAATATTTATAACCAACCCACCCCTAAATCAACCCAAACGTGTTCGATTCATTTGTGCGATTTTTGTGCTGCAATTTTTTTCTTTTCTATTATAGTTTTTAAGTTAATAACGTTTCAATATTTATAACCAGCCCCCCCTCCAAATCACCTCAAACATGTTCCATTCGTTTGTGCAATTTACGTGCTGCAATTTTTTTCTTTTCTGTGATAGTTTTTAAGTTATTAACGTTTCAATATTTATAACCAGCCCACCCCCAAATCACCTCAAACGTGTTCCATTCGTTTGTGCTATTTTTATGCAGCAATTTTTTTGTTTTTTATTATAGATTTTAAGTTTGTAACGTTTCAATATTTATAACCAACCCACCCCTAAATCAACCCAAACGTGTTCGATTCATTTGTGCGATTTTTGTGCTGCAATTTTTTTCTTTTCTATTATAGTTTTTAAGTTATTAACGTTTCAATATTTATAACCAACTACCCCCCCCCCACCCCCACCCCTCCAAATCCCCCCAAATGTGTTCCCTTCGTTTGTGCGATTTTTGTGCTGCAATTTTTTTCTTTTCTATGATAGTTTTTAAAATATTATGGTTAATTTACTCAGCCAACAAAGCAACTATGATAGAAAACACTCAAGCTGACAGAAATGTGCTAGCTCAATGCTAATTCATATTGGATTTGCCATAGACATGCTACAGATTACCAATACCAGTTTTACTTTGCGATTTCAACACCTCTATAATTTGTAATGAAAACTACAACTAAGATGCACGTTATAATCAAACAGCAAGTCTGGAATGAGTACAGTAAAGTTAAAGTAAAGTACCAATGATTGTCACACACACACTAGGTGTGGTGACATTTTTCCTCTGCATTTGACCCATCCCCTTGTTCAATTCCTGGGAGGTGAGGGGAGCAGTGGGGAGCAGTGGGCAGCAGTGGTGCCGCGCCCGGGAATCATTTTTGGTGATTTAACCCCCAATTCCAACCCTTGATGCTGAGTGCCAAGCAGGGAGGTAATGGGTCCCATTTTTATAGTCTTTGGTATGACTCGGCCAGGGTTTGAACTCACAACCTACCGATCTCAGGGCGGACACTCTAACCACTAGGCCACTGAGTAGTACTTACATTATAAACACTTTATAGGACACAACAAAAGACTAGATTTAGCTTAATGGCAAATACTACTCCTTGACTAGGCAACACATCATAGTCTATACTATTAATCATATTCTGTGCTGTACCGTCTCTAAAAAGTACCGGTCCCCTAACCCCCGGCCCTCCCCTGACATCCACTGTAATGATACCAAGTACAAGCACGTATCTAGTCAATAATACGATGACTACATCGATATCTTTTAGCATCACAACATCTTCTTTCGTTTTTTTAAAATGTATATTATGTTTCTAAACTCAGAAAATATGTCCCTGGACACATGAGGACTTTGAATTTGACCAATGTATGATCCTGTAACTACTTGGTATCGGATTGACACCCACATTTGTGGTATCATCCAAAACTAATGTAATGCATCCAAACAACTGAAGAATAAGTGATTATTACATTTTAACAGAAGTGTAAATAGAACATGTTAAAAGAGAAAGTAAGCCAATATTAACACTAAATTAACAAGTAGATTAATAATACATTTTCTATCACTTTTTTTTTTCCTGAGGGAACTTTCCTGAAGGAATCAATAAAGTACTATCTATTTATCTACTTGACCCTCATAATTTTGACAAAATAATAGAATGGAAAATGACACCATATGTTACTGCATACGTCAGCAGACAAATTAGGAGCCTTTGTTTGCTTACTTACTACTAAAAGACAAGTTGTCTTGTATGTTCACTATTTTATTTAAGGACAAACTTGCTATAAGAAACATATGTTTAATGTACCCTAAGATTTTTTGTTAAAATAAAGCCAATAATGTATTTTTTTGTGGTCCCCTTTATTTAGAAAAGTATCGAAAAGGACCGAAAAGTATCGAAATACAATTTGGTACCGGTACCTGTACCAAAATATTGGTATAGGGACAACAATAGTCTATACACTACTGCCATCTAAAGTCTTAGAGTTGCAACTGCATGGAAGTCTAATATATGATACTTGCAAATGTGACTCAGAAATGCAAGAAATCAACATATAGTAACTGGACAGCACAGTTATCATTATAAACAAACTGTTAAATTAAAAAAATCTACCGGTTAGTACTGGTATCAATTCCCAGTTACCGGAAATTGGTACTGTATCATTTCAAATATGACAGGTGCCTAACCCTAGATAAATGTATGTGTGAGCTTGTTAAGGCGTCTGGGAGTGAGGTCTGCCAAAGTACTCTTGCACAGCTTCACATGGCAGCTGTTACACATACTGAAACACTTTTACCGACTTGGAAATATTTTATGCAAATAATACAGTCAGATGTAAAGTAAAACTAAACATCTCAATATAGGCTCAGGATATTCACAACTTGCTTGGCTTTTAACCTCTGTAGATGTTTTAGAGCAGGGGTGTCAAACTCATTTTAGATTGGGGGCCACATGGAGAAAAATCTACTCCCAAGTAGGCCAGACTGGTAAAATCACGGTACAATAACTTAAAAATAAAGACAACTTCAGATTGTGTTCGTTGTTTAAAAATAGAACAAGTCCATTTTGAAATTGTACAAATCATAATGTTGTTGGGTTTTTTTTACACTTACATGTTGCAGTTAATAGTTTTCTACCTTTATTTGTCGTTATTTATACTTTCTGAATAAATTATGTGATAATGTTCATCAGTCAACTCATTGGTGTTAATTTTCAATCTACCAAGATGAAAAAATTATATTGAAATCAAATTACAGGATGTTATTTATGTGGTTTTATCATTTTCCTCGACAGATGTACTAAACATCATGTGGTTTATTTTGTACATATGTAGCATCATCTACAAAGATACAAATAATTGCTATTTCGACATCCAGTGGACACATTTAGAACAGCTGTTTCCTTCATTCAAAAATTTCAGGTTAATTTTTGTACTTAGCAAACTCATCCCGCGGGCCGGATAAAACCTGTTCGCGGGCCTGATCCGGCCCCCCGGCCGTATCTTTGACACCCCTGCTTTATACCCTTTCATATAAATCCAGTTGTAAACATTTCAAATTACCTGTTGCGGTTAATAGGATATATACTTTATTTGTCGTTATTTATATTTTCTGAATAAATTATGTGATAATGTTTATCAGTCAACTCATTGGTGTTCATTTTCAATCCATCAAAATAAAAAATAAAAAAAATCTAATTACAGTGTGTTATTTATGTAGTTTGATAATTTTCCTCGACTGGTGCACTAACATCATGTGGTTTATTTTGTACATATGTAGCATCATCTACAAAGATACAAAGAATTGCTATTGCGACATCCAGTGGACACATTTAGAACATCTAAATTTCCGGTTAATTTTTATATTTAGAAAACTCATCCCACAGGCCGGATAAAACCTGTTCGCGGGCCTGATCCGGCCCTCGGGCCGTACGTTTGACACCCCTGTTTTAGAGCCATCACCTTTAAATGTTGGAAGTTGTTCCAACATATACCTCAGCTTAGTGACAAAATGTCCTAGTGAGGTTTGGAGTAAGAACAGCATATAATGCATGGCCATGACTATTCCAGCATCCAGTCTATCTACAGAACTTGTAATTTCCCACAAATGTGGTAGAAAATAGAGAATGCGTGCCAGGCATCACTCTAATAAAAGAACACCCAGTTTCATTGATGGGGTGTTTCTTCAAGCGTTACAATTTTTTACTTTTTCCAGCAGTCTTTGAATGCATCAAAGTTGTGTGCTGTGAGATGGTGAATCTAATGCTGCCACAGACATATTTTTGCTGTTCTTTTCATCTCGTCCTTGTTCACAAATGCTACTTTCTAACAATACCATTTGGCCCTCAGTGTCTGCGAAGAAAAACTCTGTACCCTCCCTAAACTAAATGCATGGTTAATTTCACTACTAAATTAGCTTTTTTTTCTTAATGTGCACATTTTTGGGCAGTGGTTCTGTCTTGACCGGGAGCCTAAGTTTCAGTTTTATGTGAAATTGATTTTGGCGGCTATCCACGCACGCGCAGAAACAGCTGACCCCCCCCGTCCCTAGAGACTTGCATTGATAAATGACTTGAAGCGGAGGTCGACTGTGCTTTGTGTTTGTGTGCATGCGCGTGGGAGGGTGTCCGAATACGTGCGTGTGTGATCGCTGTAGGTCATTTTGTGCTCATGTTGATTTCCACAATGACAAAATGGCATCAGCATTGCGTAACAGCCTTGTTATTCTGTTTGAACATTGTGCGTCTGTGTGTATATCTATATATTTATGTATGGTGTTGTCCTGTTGCTTCCCCCTTCATTCATTAGTATTTATGACGAGAAAATAACTTTCTCTCCCAAAGGGATTGATCAGCATTGCCCCCAGGCTGATCAGCTCCTGATATATTAGATATTGATCTGGTCACAATGAAGACGTCAACTCCATAACCACATGAGGTGCAAACTGAAGGGTTCCCATAGTCATGTGACTCTCTGTCCACAATGATTTCTTAGTTTACCCCTTCCTTAATGGCATTGGGCAGAGTGAAGCCAACCATGTAGGCACTATTTCTGTGTGGAGGAGGTGCACTCATGGATCAGGCCCCCAGGGTACAGCCCCAGCCCCCGCCTGAGCCCAACCTGGACCCACCTCCACAAAGAAATTGGTAATCGGATGGCTGAATAATGGAATAACCGAATAAGTACCCCATAGGTTAATATTGTAAACTGATGTCTGCCTGGTCTGACAGAACTCCAATGGTCTTTGACAATGGAATATTTATGTATAATTTCTACAAGATGAAGTGGATACATTATTTGTTCACATTAGTGCTTCAAAAGTCAACTGTGCAAATGCAGTGATGGGCAGTCACAAGTGACATGTAGCTAAGCTACGTAGCTTAACTACATTTTCCAGTTGCTTGGCGGTTAGTTACCTACTTTTTTAAGGAGTAGCTTTTCCTGTAGGTTGGCTACTTTTAGCGAGGTAGTTTACATCAAAGCTATAAGCTACAAAGAGGTAAAATGGACTGCGAATTCAGGCCAAAAGAAATATGGGGAAAATACAATGACCTGGAGAAATGAGAACATTCATACATACGGAGAAAATCCATGATGATTGGTTGGTGTTTGTATGATGAGTCACAATTGGGTAAGGTTAGGGTGAAACATTACGGACTGGCCAATCAGAGGCAAGATAAGACGGGTCATCGGAACTAGTAAGCAAAATCATAACAGTCACACACTCATGTCATATGACGACAAGAGAGTCGGAGACAGAGGGACGCTTCAAGCTGATGACTAAAAAAAAAGAAACATACTTGAAAATAGCAGAGGAATTATCTCACACAGATTAGATTTTTCCTTGAGTGATGAAGATGATGTGCAGGAAACTTACAGTAATGCGTGTCCTTGGCCATATTTGGACAAATGTATGCGTTTAGAGAAAACAATGACCATAACCTTGGTTTTTAGGTGTTAACTCTGCAAACCAAAATCATAATTGTTGACTGTGACATCGAAAAGACATAGAAACCAAATTTAGGAACTGCACTTTTTTTTTTTTTTTTTGCCTATTCTTCACTATCATTATGAGAGACAAGAACACATGTCTTTTTTTTATTTTTTTATTTTAAAGATGATGAAAATGCTTGGAAAATGCGGCTAATAGGAGTCACCGTTTGTAAATGTATATATATGTGAACAGGTAAACCTTTCCTCTATTCTCTGAGCATCAAAGTCATGCAAAAGGCCCTATCAGGCTAATATTGGTACCACAAATATTGACTTATAATGGAGACTTCATCTTTGATATTCTTTTGATATATCCTCTCTACTAAAATTACTTTTATTCCAAGTTTCTATCTATCCATCTATGCACTTATATACTAATACCATAGTTAAATAGAAACTTTATTAATGAAATACTGGCAACCATTGATTTTCAAAGCACAATGATGGTTTCAGTAGTAGTAATGAATAAATGAATCTGTCATATTTAGTATAAATTCTCAGATCCCTTTACATGTCTAGTTTATCATTATTATTATCTAGCTTGGTGGTGTCTAAGTTTTTTCCTCCACCAAGGGCCGCAAACTGAAAAGTTTTGATACTTTTTTTATTTAAAAACAAAATACATTGGGTTTAGTTTTTCCTTATCCTGATGTGGGATCTGAGCCGAGGATGTCGCTGTGGCTTGTGCAGCCCTTTGAGACACTTGTGATTTAGGGCTATATAAATGAATACATTAATAATAATAATTTTTTTAAAATGCCCATCCATCCATCTTTTTTCTACCGCTTGTCCCTTTTGGGGGCGCGGGGGGTCGCTGGAGCCTATCTCAGCTGCATTTGGGCGGAAGGCGAGGTACACCCTGGACAAGTCGCCACCTCATCGCAGGGCCAACACAGATAGACAGACAACATTCACACTCACATTCACACATGAGGGCCAATTTAGTGTTGCCAATCAAAATGTATGGATATATATATATATATATATATATATATATATATATATATATATATATATATATATATATATATATATATATATATATATATATATATATATATACAAACCCCGTTTCCATGTGAGTTGGGAAATTGTGTTAGATGTAAATATAAACGGAATACAATGATTTGCAAATCATTTTCAACCCATATTCAGTTGAATATGCTACAAAGACAACATATTTGATGTTCAAACTGATAAACTTTTTTTTTTGGCAAATATTCATTAACTTTAGAATTTGATGCCAGCAACACGTGACAAAGAAGTTGGGAAAGGTGGCAAAAAAGACTGATAAAGTTGAGGAATGCTCATCAAACACTTATTTGGAACATCCCACAGGTGAACAGGCAAATTGGGAACAGGTGGGTACCATGATTGGGTATAAAAGTAGATTCCATGAAATGCTCAGTCATTCACAAACAAGGATGGGGCGAGGGTCACCACTTTGTCAACAAATGCGTGAGCAAATTGTTGAACAGTTTAAGAAAAACCTTTCTCAACCAGCTATTGCAAGGAATTTAGGGATTTCACCATCTACGGTCCGTAATATCATCAAAGGGTTCAGAGAATCTGGAGAAATCACTGCACGTAAGCAGCTAAGCCTGTGACGCTTCGATCCCTCAGGCTGTACTGCATCAACAAGCGACATCAGTGTGTAAAGGATATCACCACATGGGCTCAGGAACACTTCAGAAACCCACTGTCAGTAACTACAGTTGGTCGCTACATCTGTAAGTGCAAGTTAAAACTTTCCTATGCAAGGCGAAAACCGTTTATCAACAACACCCAGAAACGCCGTCGGCTTCGCTGGGCCTGAGCTCATCTAAGATGGACTGATACAAAGTGGAAAGGTGTTCTGTGGTCTGACGAGTCCACATTTCAAATTGTTTTTGGAAACTGTGGACGTCGTGTCCTCCGGACCAAAGAGGAAAAGAACCATCCGGATTGTTATAGGCGCAAAGTTGAAAACCCAGCATCTGTGATGGTATGGGGGTGTATTAGTGCCCAAGACATGGGTAACTTACACATCTGTGAAGGCGCCATTAATGCTGAAAGGTACATACAGGTTTTGGAGCAACATATGTTGCCATCCAAGCAACGTTACCATGGACGCCCCTGCTTATTTCAGCAAGACAATGCCAAGGCACGTGTTACAACAACGTGGCTTCATAGTAAAAGAGTGCGGGTACTAGACTGGCCTGCCTGTAGTCCAGACCTGTCTCCCATTGAAAATGTGTGGCGCATTATGAAGCCTAAAATACCACAACGGAGACCCCCGGACTGTTGAACAACTTAAGCTGTACAAGCAAGAATGGGAAAGAATTCCACCTGAGAAGCTTAAAAAATGTGTCTCCTCAGTTCCCAAACATTTACTGAGTGTTGTTAAAAGGAAAGGCCATGTAACACAGTGGTGAACATGCCCTTTCCCAACTACTTTGGCACGTGTTGCAGCCATGAAATTCTAAGTTAATTATTATTTGCAAAAAAAAATTAAAGTTTATGAATTTGAACATCAAATATCTTGTCTTTTTAGTGCATTCAATTGAATATGGGTTGAAAAGGATTTGCAAATCATTATATATATATATATATATATATATATATATATATATATATATATATATATATATATATATATATATATATATATATATATATATATATATATATATATATATATATATATATATATATATATATATATATATATATATATATATATATATATATATATATATCCATCCATTTTCTACTGCTTTTCCCTTTTGGGGGTGCTGGAGCCTTTCCCAGCTGCATTCGGGCGGAAGGTGGGGTACACCCTGGACAAGTTGCCACCTCATCGCAGGGCCAACACAGATAGACACACAACATTCACACACTAAGGCCAATTTAGGGTTGCCAATCAAAATGGATATATATATATATATATATATACACAAACAAAACGTTGTGTTAAAATGACTAAGTATATTATTATTATTATGTATTAGTTTGAACATGTTTCTAATTACATTCCGATTTTTTAAAATCTTTGTTGTTACATTTTCACTGGTGTTGTTTTTTTGTCGCAATATGTTGTTAGATTATCATTATAATCTATATATGTTATTAAAAAAACTGGTTTTAGGTTTATTCTATATCAAATAGGTGTTAATGTCAGGCCACACTAGGTAAACCGCAAATCTCGCGATGGCATCGAAAGCACGCAGGATCTCGTAACAGCCCTCAAAGTTGCCATCACAGCAGCATAGCGGCAGCAGCAACAACAGCAACAATGGCCGCCTTCCGTAGAGTGGCATCACTGGCCGGTCAGATTCATCGTTGCTCGGTGTCGAGAAGCGAATTCGCCGCTCGTTTAAACAGCTCCAGGGCACGGAGGTGTCTCTCTTTCGGGCTATGCCTGGCGACGGGAGGGGCCGTGGCACTTTACTTATACGAGGATGTGACGAAGCGCAGAAGCGGGAAGAGAATGGGGACTCCCAGCATCCTCAGCGTGCTGCCGTCCATCCCCGCCGTCGAAGCCAAGGAGAAGGTAGGCGGCAGAACCATACTCTTGTTGGGGGTAACATGGCGACCCATAGCAACTGTTTAATGACGTGTTCTTACTGCTTAGTAACGAGGGCCTTGTGTTTTTCACGTCCTGCGTGGACCAACTTCCAACTAATTGATCACGTTCCTCTATTACTGTAAGAATAAGTTATTGTGATACTATGTTAAACATATGAAGTGTGTTATTTGTGGATTGTGTTTGCTCACTATTTGGCAGCTCGGCGACACACACACACACACACGCACAAACACACACACACACACACACACACACACACACACACACACACACACACACACACACACACACACACACACACACACACACACACACACACACACACGCACACACACACCCTGCCAGGCGCTCTCCGCTGTGGCTGGTGCTGAAAGTACAACATGAGGACTCGCAGCTACTGCAAGCTGCAACAAAACATTTCAATAAGATATATATATATATATATATATATATATATATATATATATATATATATATATATATATATATATATATATATATATATATATATATATATTAGGGCTGCAACTAACGATTAATTTGATAATCGATTAATCTGTCGATTATTACTTCGATTAATCTATTAATAATCGGATAAAAGAGACAAACTACATTTCTATCCTTTCCAGTATTTTATTGAAAAAAAACAGCATACTGGCACCATGTTCTGGACATTGGGGGTGCAGCATACACCAATAATAACACAGAAATGTAACTCATCAGAACTGAATCAGATATTGTACACGTTTCTGTTGTGAATAATAAAGGATTCATTTTAGGCTGCCTCTAAATAATAGCATGAAATATTCCAGCACCTTCATAACGTTTAGTTATACTAAAGCGTCACTCAAATCTAAATATATTTATATAGCTTTATCGGGCCCGGCTACATTGATCCATTATGAAACCAACCTGAGATATTTCTGTCCGTTACGTTTATTTCGAAATTGGTAACCGTGCGTTTTCTCTCTCAAAACAGAGTCAAATGTGCCGGAGACACATTATCAGCCCCGCGTTGCAACAAAGGCATAACGTTAACGTTACTCACAAAAAAGCTGAACTCATGAATGCCTGTTGCCACTATGGACTTAAAAAGTTACGTACTGTGAGTTCCCTTCATCCATGGCTCCAACATGTTTCCTTTTCAGGTGCTCCTGAAGCAATGTTGTACTTCCGTGCCATTTTGCAGGAAACGGTCTTCTTTGAAGTCTTTAAAGTAAAGTGTTCCCACACTTTTGACGACTTAGGTCGTACACTTTTCTCCATTGAAGCAATAACCTCAAGATGTTTTTCTGCTGAACTATCCGTACGGTTTTCCTGCGCCATTTTTCGAATATTTCCAGCAAAGGATACGGCGTCGTCACGTGAGCTGCACATGACACATCACTGGCTAGCTTACCTCCACCTCATGAGACGTAGCCTCAGCGCCGCCATGGCGCTGTTTTGTACTGTTTTTGTACTTATTTTGATTGTTGCTTCTCAGCTGTTTGTAAATGTTGCAGTTTATGAATAAAAGTTTATAAAAAATAAAATAAAAATAAAAAAAGCCTCTGTGCATGCGCATAGCATAGTTCCAACAAATCGATGACTAATTTAATCGCCAACTATTTTTATAATCGATTTTAATCGATTTAATCGATTAGTTGTTGCAGCCCTAATATATATATATACACGTTAGGTCAGGAAAAAAACACAGGCTATTTCATCCCTACAAGCCTGTTTCGCAGGTTTCCCTCCTCTTCGGGGGATTTTATTGAAGTGTCTGTGGTTGTTACATATACACTATATTGCCAAAAGTATGTGGCCACCTTCCTTGACTCACATATCAACTTGAAGTGCCATCCCATTCCTAACCCATAGGGTTCAATATGATGTCGGCCCACCTTTTGCAGCTATTACAGCTTCAACTCTTCTGGGAAGGCTGTCCACAAGGTTGCGGAGTGTGTTTATAGGAATTTCTTACAAAAGCGAATTGGTGAGGTCACACACCGATGTTGGTCGAGAAGGCCTGGCTCTCAGTCTCCATTGTAATTCAGCCCAAAGGTGTTCTATCGGGTTCAGGTCAGGACTCTGTGCAGGCCAGTCAGGTTCATCCACACCAGACTCTGTCATCCATGTCTTTATGGAACTTGCTTTGTGCACTGGTGCACAGTCATGTTGGAAAAGGAAGGGCCCCGCTCCAAACTGTTCCCATAAGATTGGTAGCATGGAATTGTCTAAAATGTTTTGGTATCCTGGAGCATTCAAAGTTAATTTCACTGGAACTAAGGGGTCAAGCCCAACTCCTGAAAAACAACCCCACACCAAAATTCCTCTTCCACCAAATTTCACACTCGGCACAATGCAGTCCGAAATGTACCGTTCTCCTGGCAACCTCCAAACCCAGACTCGTTTATCAGATTGCCAGATGGAAAAGCGTCATTCATCAGTCCAGAGAACGCGTCTCCACTGCTCTAGAGTCCAGTGGTGACATGCTTTACACCACTGCATCCCACGCTTTGCATTGGACTTGGTGATGTATGGCTTAGATGCAGCTGCTCGGCCATGGAAAACCATTCCATGAAGCTCTCTGCGTACTGTACGTGGGCTAATTGGAAGGTCACATGAAGTTTGGAACTCTGTAGCAAATGACTGTGCTGAAAGTCGGGGACCTCTTTGCACTATGCGCTTCAGCATCCGCTGAGCCCTCTCTGTCAGTTTACGTGGCCTACCACTTCGTGGCTGAGTTGCTGTTGTTCCCAAACTCTTCCATTTTCTTATAATAAAGCCGACAGTTGACTTTGGAATATTTAGGAGCGAGGACATTTCACGACTGGTTTTGTTGCACAGGTGGCATCCTATGACAGTTCCACGCTGGAAATCACTGAGCTCCTGAGTGTGGCCCATTCTTTCCCAAATGTTTGTAGAAACAGTCTTCATGCCTAAGTGCTTGATTTTACACACCCATGACTGGGCCAAGTGATTAGGACACCTGATTCTGATCATTTGGATGGGTGGCCAAATAATTTTGGCAATATAGTGTATATAAGGTACATTACATGGGGGTGTGGCCATTGTTACACAGTAGTGCCTTGTGATGAGACCAGTTCGTTACGTTTGTTTAAAGTGGACATGCTGGGGTGGTATATAATTAAAACATTTTATTTCAGGCACAGGTTACATCTTTTAGCTGCACTGTTGTATGGTGAGCTAGATGTGACAGTTTGCCATGTAATGGCGTGATCAATTGTATTGTCTTTAAGAGTCCATATGTATTTACTCAGCTCTGTAAAGTTCTTGAGTTTCGGCCTACAAAATGACGCTGCTCATGTAATGCGTTTCTTTTTTTCATGACTATTTACATTGTAGATGAAGGCATCAAAACTATGAATGAACACATGGGGAGTTATGTACTTAACAAAAAAAGGTGAAATAACTGAAAACATGTTTTATATTCTAGTCTTCAATCCCTTTGCTCTGATTACTGCTTTCCACACTCTCGGCATTCTCTCGATGAGCTTCAAGAGGTTTACACTTCACAGGTGTGCTTGTTGTTACATTATAGAGTCAGTGATCAGTTTAATGCTTATGTCAATGCAAAGTTGAGTCGAGAGACTCCGACTGGTGTGTTCGTTGCAAGATTTCACTCCAAAATAGACCCTGACTGGACTTGAAATGTGAAGTGAATTCTTTTTATATAGCGCTTTTTTTCTCTAGTGACTCAAAGCGCTTTATATAGTGAAACCTATTATTTACATCTTTAAGCTACATCTAAACCAGTGTGGTTGGCACTGGGAGTAGGTGGGTAGAGTGTCTTGCCCAAGGACACATCGGCTGTGACTAGGCTTGCGGAAGCGGTAATCGAACCTGGAACCCTCAAGTTGCTTGCACGGCCGCTCTATCAACCGAGCCACGCCAATGTTACAAATTTTTGGGCAAATATATTACGTTTATTCAAATAGACACTAAAGGATACAGAAAAAGAAGGAATCTATTGACTCCATTGTCGGGTAGACCTTTACCACATATGGAGATATCCGCTGACGTCACACTTGGGAAAAAAACTCACATATTAGGCAAATTCCAAATGGCTCGTATGGAGGAAGGCAACATTATTTTATAAATATCTTCGCAATGATTTTGAATTTTCGTGACTTATGCAGATTCCAATACACAAAACCAGGTACCATTAAGTAAGAAAACTTAGTTTTGCATAATATGTTCCCTTTAAATTGGTATAGTCTTCATCACTGGTGGTGCTTGCGTCTGCCTTTTCATGTCATTTCTTAATGGAGAAAGACATTTATGGCTTTTGTTTTCATGTTAGCATTTAAGATAGCAAGCTGACGCCAGTCAGTCTGTGAGTCAAGTGCCGTTATCAATTACAGAGGCAGGTGTGTATTTCGGGGATGAATGAGCGGTAATTAATGAATGAGGGGTAACATGATTTCCCCAGACAAATGTTCTTTTGCCTCACTATGACAGCATTTCAGTCACAATTGTGTCATTTTCTGTGATATTTTATATTTAACAGTACAGTATTTTTTCTGTAAGTCCGTTAACGCAGAATTCTTAGGACCCTACTGACACATAACTTTCCCTGGTGTGTTCCCCTTTCTTCCATTATCTTGTTTGTTGCCAAAAGTTGATTTTTTTGTGTAAATACTCAAAGTCCACAGCTTAATAAATCCACCAAACAGAATATTGCTGCTCTTTAGCTCGAACACACTATACACCTTTGCCACTCTAAACCAGTTAAATCCCCCAAATTTCTAATCTTTTTTTAGAGCCTCTATGTTTTGCATCTCTTTCAGCATGGCATATGAACCAAACTGCCTTTACAAAACCTATTAGTGAAAACCAAAAGCACGATTGTTCTGTATTCTCTTGGCAAAAAAGCAGAATACCATTCCTTAAAATGCTCCCTCCATGAAGGCAGGATCAAAGCTTTATGAATGGATCGGTTTGCTGATTAGCATGTTAGCTGAGCTGTGCAGAAGCCTTGCGTGCATGAGCCCTGTGGCCAGGCAGGTTTAAATTTGGAAAGCTCTCTGCTAATTGCATAGCTTCATGCAGTGCAGTTGGTGGTGTAGAAGCTTCCACCACTGCAGCTAATCAAGATGATGGGCTGGCTGCTCTGAGATTCTAATCATATTGAAAGTGAAATAACGTGTGTGTCCTTGCACTAAGTGTTATTATATTGCACTGGAGGGCCTGACTATGTACATATATATATATATATTTTTTTTTGTGCCAAGGATATCCTCATTGTAGACATCCAGCTGAAGGGAGACATGTTCTGTACTGCTGTTGAGGTTTGCAATGTGTATAAAAGACTATTGTTTCTTAATTAAAAACAAATACAATCAATGCTGTGTTTAAAACAGCTGGTGATGCTGCGCTTATTTATTTTTTATATTTGTAAATCCCAGTGATGAAGTTGTGACACAAAAGTGGGAGGCAAAAGTTGCTGCTAAAATGTGCCCATTGACAAGCTCATGCTGCTATAATGACAAATGGCAATGTAATAATTATTACATTATCTCCTGTCCCGTTGTATACATTTGCATTATCTGCATATCTATTTAGGACGTACATTAATGCACTGTCAGTTCCAAACATTTGTCTTTTATTTTACAGGCACATTCTATGGACTTTGAGGATGGAGATGTGCACATGTCGTCCCATGAACACCGCTTCCGGTTGTTCAGCTCTGTGGAATATGAAGGGCAGCTGTACATGACTCCTCAGAATTTCATTGAGTCTGTCACGATGAGTGAGCCAAGAAGTACGTATACTAATAAATACTAGGAGTGTAAAAAAAAAAAAGATTTTCGAATTAATCACAATTCTTATTTGTAACGATTTTTAATCGATTAAAAAAAATCATTAATCAATTTTTTTTTAAATAGATTTTTATTGTTAATTTTTTAATCTGTCCTGTCCAGCCACTCAGGCACATAATAGTGTTGATGTACAGTAGATGCCCATATCTGCTGTACATATTGAATTTAGAAAACAGTAATGTTGGCTATTTGTCTTGTTGCCTTATTTGTATTTGACTTGATTAAATGTTTGGGTAGGATTTTATTTTAGAAAACAGTTTTCTTTTAAGTAATATAGAAATATTATTAGAGCTGTTTATCTATTGTATGAATGAATGTGGTTAATCATACAACAGGAATCCAAAGTTATTAAAAAAGTATTGATTTTGAATCGAGAATCATTTTGAATCGAGAATCGTGTCTGAATCGAATCATTACCCCCAAGAATCGAATCAAAATGGAATCGTGAGGTGCCCAAAGATTCACAGCCTTAGTATATACATATGTACATCTATCACCTTATACACATCGTTCATGTATATGTATAATGTCAGGGATACATTTGTTAAGTAATCACTGTTTTTGCATCAATTCTTATTGACACGTTTGTTTTATATTGTGAATTTATTAACTTTATATTCAACAGCACGGTGGAACATGTGGTTTAAACGTCTGTGATTGACTGGTGACAAGTCCAGGGTGTACCCCACCTCTTGCACAAAGTCAACTGAGATAGGCTCCCACTCACCCTTTAGCCTCCATATACATAAAAATTAATTAATATTAATGATAACACATGTAATTGTACTATTGTATATTGTTCAAATTCTCCTTATAAATTAATGGAAAGTGACAAGAACACATATTACAAATATTATTGCTCTAAAAAGTATTGTACTTTGCAGCTTAGTAAATGTGCCACTATAAAATAAACTGTTAAGATTTTATGTAAATACAAACAATACCAAATATATATACAGTACAGGCCAAAAGTTTGGACACACCTTCTCATTCAATGCGTTTTCTTTATTTTCATGACTATTTACATTTTGGATTGTCACTGAAGGCATCAAAACTACGAATGAACACGTGTACTTAACAAAAAAAAGGTGAAATAACTGAAAACATGTTTTATATTGTAGTTTCTATTAAACATGTTTTCAGTTATTTCACCTTTTTTTGTTAAGTACATAACTCCACATGTGTTCATTCATAGTTTTGATGCCTTCAGTGACAATCTACAATGTAAATAGTCATGAAAATAAAGAAAACGCATTGAATGAGAAGGTGTGTCCAAACTTTTGGCCTGTACTGTGTATATCTATTTTTTTTCTCTCAATGCCTTTCAGTAGACCCCCATCCATCCATTTTCTACCGCTTATTCCCTTCGGGGTCGTGGGGGGCGCTGGAGCCTATCTCAGCTACAATCGGGCGGAAGGCGGGGTACACCCTGGACAAGTCGCCACCTCATCGCAGGGCCAACACAGATAGACAGACAACATTCACACTCACATTCACACATTAGGGCCAATTTTAGTGTTGCCAATCAACTTATCCCCAGGTGCATGTCTTTGGAGGTGGGAGGAAGCCGGAGTACCCGGAGGGAACCCACGCAGTCACGGGGAGAACATGCAAACTCCACACAGAAAGATCCAGAGCCCGGAATTGAACCCCAGACTACTCAGCACCTTCGTATTGTGAGGCAGACGCACTAACCCCTCTGCCACCGTGCTGCCCCTTTCTGTAAATGATTAATGGAATTTATTATACTAACCTAATTTGATGTGTTATACTTTAATTGTCAGATGTAAACAAGATAGGCAACAATTAAGTTTTTAATAATGAATATTGAAAAGGCTGGGTTTTGCTATCTCTGTCAAACTACCGCCAATAGAAACGGGATCTGTCGTGGCCAACCTCAAAGCAGATGGCCCGGCATTTGTTTAGTCTAAGGTTAATGGCAGTCAGACACGCACACCCACACTGACACAGACACATCACACACAGCACTTGTATACATTCCATTAGCTAGCATTTACACTTTTTTTTATCCAGTGTAGTGTATATTGAAACTTAGGCAAGTGGGCTGTAATCTCCCTGGATCATCAAGTTTTTTGCCTACTACAAATTTTATTATTGGGTTTTTAAGTGGGCACGTATTGCGTGCAAATCATGCACCTGTATGAGTGTTTGTATCTGCACTGACTCCGTGACATATGATACCACCACACATACTGTACCCTCTCAGCAGCCGACATCCTCTAATGCCCCCTTTGAAGTTGAATTTAAGATGAACTTTGTTGTATAAAACCGAACAAAAGTAGTTTGTGCTTTTACTGGGACGTTCCGTGTACTACAAAGACAAGCACAGGGCACTTTAGATAGGCCTGTGATGATCACAGTTGTATATACAGTGAATGTCTGTGTGCGTGTCTGTTGTGACTGTACTGGGCACATTAAGACCCTTTTCTAGATAATACAGATGCTATCTGACAGAGCCCACCCAAATGCTCTTCTCTTATTTCCCTTCGTTTTCTCTTCACCTTTGTCTGGATCCCTTGCAGGCAAGAAGCCCTGGAGGTCCCTGACCAAACAGGTGGGAGACTCACTAAAATGTTCTTTCCATTCCACCTTCTTGCTGTAAGCATCCTTTTCAGGAAATTCTACAAATCACTATTTTGCGTGCGCTTTTCCTTATTACTCTCCTTTAAAGCAGTGGTCCCCAACCACTGGGCCGCGGCCCGGTACCGGTCCGTGGATCGATTGGTACTGGGCCGCACAAGAAATTTGAAAAAAAATATATATATATTTTTTTTTTATTAAATCAACATATAAAACACAAGATACTCTTACAATTAGTGCACCAACCCAAAAAACCTCCCTCCCCCATTTACACTCATTCACACTCATTCTGTTATTAATATTTCTGTCAGGGTGTGTTGGTGACAAACCCCAAGATGCAGAGATGGCAGGCATTGAACAGGAAAACATGATTTAATTTAACACTACAGCAAAAAACAAACAAAAGGGTACAAATAAAACGCGCGCATAAGGCGGAGAACAAACTTGGCTATGAACTAAAATAGCAAAAAGGCTAACTGTCGACAAGAAACAAAAACACTTACTAGTGATGGGTCCGGCAACACAGATGCATCGGCGCATGCGTTGAGCTCATAGGGCGATACCCTGTGTCGGTGCGCGTACCGCTTTTAGAAAGTCACGTGACCGATCATGAGCTGCTTTGGTCACGTGACCGATACGCGAACTGTATCGCACTGACGCCTCCTCTGTGCCCGGTGAGCAACTTTCCCTCTAAGGTGCGCGCCTGCGCAATTGCGCACTGCTCAAGCGTCCTCTGCGCACACTGTGCGCCGCACAGCAAATATATGCCGCGCACCAAATCAAACCCATCTGAATTCTAAACAAAATAAACACATTTATTCTGTGTAAATTTGAAATGCAACTTTGAGTGACAGTGACAACAAGCGGCCCTAACGGTGTTCGTCAACAACACGCATACCACTAAACCACTGGTACGTTTATGGCCACACAAAAAGTCGGACAACTCAAACACCACACAAAGTTACACTATGACTCCTCAGTCATACGTGTGCTTATTTTTCTGTCATTTATTATTAATGTTAATTTATTGATATTAATCATGGAATACTGTTACTAGAGAAAGATTACAGGAATGACGGCGTGGCGAAGTTGGTACAGTGGCCGTGCCAGCAATTGAAGGGTTGTTGGTTACTAGGGTTCAATCCCCACCTTCTACCATCCTAGTCACGATACATGTTCACATTATTTATTGACTGTATCTAAAAAAGATAAAAATATATTTTTATTTAAATGAAGATATGAAATAATCCTAAATGAAATACAATGACTTGGTTTATATTATTGTATATACTAGGTCATAAAATCAGTGTCAGTTGAGTCGGTCCATAGGTTGCCTGTAGGGATTTTTAATGTCCAGCAGATGTCAGTATTTAGTGACACAGTATCGACACAGTATCAATACAGTTTTGCAATGTGTCGAAACGCTTCATGACGCCTCATCAGCCCATCACTAACACTTACTGTGACACAAAGGAAGTATGACATGAGCGGAGTGAACAAAAGTAGACAGAGCTACAATGACAAGTATTGTGACAGGTAGAAGTGACAATAATCCAGCCCTGACTGGAGTGGAAGGCAGGTTCAAATAGCATCTGGCTGATTGACACCAGGTGTGGCCCGGTGCCAATCAGCCACAGCTGAGAAATGAAGGAAATGAAGACAGAATAAAAGCACTGATAGGAAACTAAGACAAACGCAACCAAACTGTCAGGGGCAACCCTGACAATTTCTAGTTCCTACATTATATATCAATATAGATCAATACAGTCTGCAGGGATACAGTCCGTAAGCACGCATGATTGTATTTTTTTATGACAAAAAATAAAAAATCCAAACTTCTGTTTTGATTTCTGTGTTAAACTGAGCAAAACTAATTCCACCTGAATGTGGTGTGCAATAGCAGGAGTTTGCATGAATGTACAGGAACTTCCCAACGTTATATTCATTTTCAGCCCACATCCTAATAGAGGCTGCAGCACCTCTTTTGGATGTAGCTAAGTTGTGCGCTTGACTTGGCCTCAATTGCTTTAAGATGTCATTAATTCCATAATGCCATAATTCAAATTCAAATCAGAAAATACAATCATCTTACAACAATCTTAATTAATTAAAATCAATCAAATACTGTAGATAAAATACTTACAGTTGTCATATGCACAATTAAATAAAAGTGTTTTCAGCTCAGATTTGAACAATGCCAGCATTGAAGCCCGTCTCACATCTTCGGAAAGACTATTCCAGATTTTAAGAGCATAAAACTGAAATGCAGTTTCAACATGTTTGGTCCAGACTCTGGGCACGAGGAGGATGTTCTCAGAGCTTGAGATGGTTTACGTGGCTCTAATAATAAGAGATGTACATCTTGACCATGAAAAGACTTGTAGACAAGTAGAGCTATTTTAAAGTCTATTCTCTGAGCAACAGGAAGCCAGTGCAGTGACCTAAACACTGGACTAATGTGGTCGTATTTTCTGGTTCTAGTCAGGACTCGAGCAGCAGCATTCTGGACGTACTGTAGCTGCTTTACAGCTTGTTTAGAGAGCCCAGTGAGACGGTCATTACAGTAGTCTAACCTGCTGGAGACAAAGGCATGGATTAGTCTTTCTAAGTCTGATTTAGACATTATACCTCTGATTTTTGCAAAGTTTTAGGTGGTAAAAGCTGCTGATGTTATTGACTTAATGAGGCTGTTAAAGTTAAAGTCTAAGTTACCCGTAGATTTCTAACCTGATTATTAAGTTTCAGGGAGAGGATCTCAAGGTGAGTAATAATAGTTTCTCTTTGTTTGTGTGGGCCAAAGACAATGATTTCAATTTTATCTGAGTTGAGCTGAATATTTTTTTTTGCATCCACACCCTGATATGTTCGATGCAATGACAAAGTGAATGAACAAGACGACGTTCAGTTGCTGCCATTGACACAGAGATCTGAGTGTCATCTGCATAGTTGTGATAGGTCACACTGAAGCTGCGTATTAGCTGACCGGTTTTGCAGCATGTACAAGTTAAACAAAAGGGGTCCAAGAATCGAGCCTTGAGGAACCCCACAGGTCATAGCCATTTGCTCAGAGACACAGTTAGCAATTTCAACAAAGTACTGTATGTCCTGTGTTTGAGATAGGACTTGAACCAGTTAAGAACAGAACCGGATATTCCCACCCAGTTTTTTAATATTAACTAATTAATACCCCAAACAGGACATAGAGTGGGAGTCTTAAATTTGCGGCGTGCAGGCTCATATTTTGTGGCCTTGTACTTAACTTCGTAGTTTATTGTAATTGCGGCCACCGCACCCTGGTTGTTGAATAGAAAAATATATTATTGCAATCTTGTATCTTGTATCTATTTATTGTATCTTGTATCTAGAAAGAACACTAACTACAATAACGGTGCAAACACAAAAATTACAGCATAACGATCACACACTGGGCAACACAAATAGCAACTTTTTTAAAGCAAGCATAAGTGTCTCTGACCATCTCTCGGGGAACTAAACAGTGTCAAAATATGAAGTTTTTACTTTCAATTTTACATTTACAATAAATTTAAAACCTACCATATAACTCAGGGTTACTATGGCTACTGGAAGATGTAGTTAACAAATTCAGTCATGTGGTTAAAACATTATTCTGAAGTGAATATCCAGTCTCACCGTGACTCTACCTCCACCGATCCCCAGGTAAATTGAGTTTAGGACCCCTGTTTTGAATTGTCCATAGGTCTGAATAAAAGTGGGACTCTTTTGGGCACCTAGACCTGCACCGATAACAAATTTTGCTGGACGATATATTGATCTACAAATTATTGCCAATAAACAATATCATTGTCAACATTATTTTAAGACCAAATTAACCACTGATGTATCGGTAATACATAATTATAATGCAAGTATACCCTTTCAAATGCAAGCAACTTGTATTTCTCATATATTTTAATATTGTAATTGTAAACTTTCAAATATCCAAATTAAATGAAACAAAGAAATAATAAAAAATAAAATATACTCTGTCACGTTATCATTATTATTGCGGCATTGTTGAATGTGCTCAAAAAGTACTTACACACACATTAAAATCTTTTAACCAAGTTGTAGTTTTTTTATACACACAATATACTTTCCTGGCAGAGAAAACTTCTAATATTGTTCTTGCTTCATAAGAGCCATATTATTTTTATTTGTGTGTTTGAATATGTTTATCTTCTTTCATTTTAGATTTTTTTTTAATAAATGCAAATTGGGTAATCACTTTGCTTCACTTCGGGTTTAAGTCAGTGGTCTCCAACCACCGGGCCGCGGCCCGGTACCGGTCCGTGGATCGATTGGTACCGGGCCACACAAGAAATAAATTAAAAAAATATATATATATATATATTTTTTTTATTAAATCAACATAAAAAACACAAGATACACTTACAATTAGTGCACCAATCCAAAAAACCTCCCTCCCCCATTTACACTCATTCACACTCATTCGCACAAAATGGCTGTTTCTTTCTGTTATTAATATTTCTGGTTCCTACATTATATATCAATATAGATCAAGACAGTCTGCAGGGATACAGTCCGTAAGCACACATGATTGTATTTCTTTATGACAAAATAAAAAAATAGATAAAATAAAATAAACCACACCCCCGGTCCGTGGGACACATTTTCAAGCGTTGACCGGTCCGCAGCTACAAAAAGGTTGGGGACCACTGGTTTAAGTGACGCCAAACGAGTTCGCTTCCTGTTCAAAACACTGTTTCAACTCAAAACTGTCGAGTATAGATTAATCACTTTGTGCAATGACTGCATATCCTTTTTGTTCAATGTAAATACTGTATTTTAGTTGTATAGAGACTAATGTGGGACATTTCTTAATGGGGAAAGGCGTTAATGTCTCTTGTTTTAATTTTTGTATTCAAGCTAGCTTGCAAACTAACGCTAGTCAGCCTATTATTTTATTAAAGTGTGGTTATCAATCTTAGTTTTTCGGTCATTTTAATTTTATACGGTAATACTAACCGTCAAGAGTTTTACAACGGTTATCATTATTACAGTTGATGTGCATGTAGTACAAATGCAGATGCAAAGAATGACTGCTCTTGCAGCCAGTAACACGGAGGCAAATGGCAATTACCAAGGCTGACAAAGTTATCAGGTTCATTTTCATTTATCGTTCAATGAATTGACTTATCGAAAATATCGGTCTAGGTCTCTGGACACCTCACAATTCAATTTGATTCCAATTCTCGATTCAACACGGTTCTCTAAATGCATTATTTGGTATATAAATTATGATAAAACATTTTCAGAACCGATTACAGATCACAAAACCCCTTTTTGCTGTCATAGAACTTATATGCGCAGAGTTGGCCTAAAAACGTATTTAAAAATACAGTTTTACATGTTTTTTAATAAAGAATGATAATCAATCTAACAACAGAACTAGACCAACCCCAACTCCAGGCTAATACCAGCTTTACAACACCTAAGATAGAATTTTGCAAAGCAATTGGGAAGACAGACAAATACAATACAAAAAAAAAAGGAAAACTAAAATTTTAAAAAGCAACAGCAGCAATACTAATGATATCAATAATAGTTTTGTTTATGTTTTTAATCCAAAAAAATAATCCTAACAAAAAGAACATTGGGAAAATATATATATATATATATATATTTTGTTTGTGTACAGTATGTGTGCCATGTGATTGACTGGTCTATCTAGGGCAGAGTTGGGCAAATAATATGACTCGGGGGCCACATTAAGAGAAAAAAACGTGTCTGGGGGGGCTAATGTGTATGTGTGTATAAATTATATATAGACATTTAGCTGTAATAATCTACTGCACAGTATGTATGTTTGGGTCCCTTTTTTCAGGAACACTAATACCAAAAGTCACAATGTCTAAAAATGTTTTGACAGACCACCTAAAAAAACAGAATGGACTTTTACAGTTTTTTACTGAATGGGACATCCAAAATGTACATGGAAATAAAGAAAGTGGGATTTACAATATTAACTATGAACAATAAAACACTGACTATTAACAACATATGAACATCGCTCCTCTTTTACTTCTCAGACCAGCTCTTCGATAGTTGTGTATCTTTTACAATCAAGCAAAACACAACAAAAAATTTAAAAACAGTAAAATATGAAGGCTATGTGTAATAAACACCAACAATATGATATATTATCACGTAAAAATCTGCTTCCGTATCTGTTTCTAAAACAGGAGTTTCAGGCTGGCTGCTCTAAAAACATTCTCCGCCCACTATGCTTTGTTCCTCGTCTGAGCTGGTGTGACGTAGATTACCGCTATAACACACAAAAGCGCAGATTTCGACCATTAAAATACTTTCTATAGTTCAAGACTTACGGTCATTTAAAAACAGCACTGCACATCATAATGGTGGCGACAGTTTTGATGTTAAAGGTCTAAAAAAAAAAAGATGTAGAATGTCCGGCAGGCCGGATTGAAAATGATAACGGGCCGCATTTTGCCCAGGTCTAGTCTAGGGTGTACCCTTGCCCAAAGTCAAATCAAATTAAACTTTACGTATAATGCACTTTCCATACATATAAAATGTAGCACAAAGTGCTTTACATTTAAAAAAAATTGTGCCTCCCACCCTCATTACATACATACAGTCACCACAAATCCCAAACAAAAAGACTAGTACTAGGGACGGCGTGGCGAAGTTGGTAGAGTGGCAGTGCCAGCAATCGGAGGGTTGCTGGTTACTGGGATTCAATCCCCACCTTCTACCATCCTAGTCACGTCCGTTGTGTCCTTGGGCAAGACACTTCACCCTTGCTCCTGATGGCTGCTGGTTAGCGCCTTGCATGGCAGCTCCCGCCGTGAATGGGTGAATGTGGAAATACTGTCAAAGCGCTTTGAGTACCTTGAAGGTAGAAAAGCGCTATACAAGTATAACCCATTTATCATTTATCATTTATTTACTTCCTCACTGATACCTGCATGCAGTGAAACAAGAATGTGTTTTAAGTTGCATTCCATGTTTAGCACAAGTGCATGATGTATTAGCTGCATGGCAATTTGGTGAATTGAACATATTTGCCAACATACGTGACTTTTTATTTATTTCAGGAGCTGGAGAAAATCCTAGCAGACACTCCCCCTGTATGGAAAGGATCGTCCAAATTGTTCCGCAACTTGAGAGAACGAGGTATACATACTGGGAACACACACACATGCATGGATGCGTGTGCACCCTAACCCTACTAGTACAAAAACTATAAAAAATAATGTATTTGTAACAAAATAACTAATAGGTTTTGAATAATTTGCTAAATATATTAATGGATTACACTTTTCTGTTCATTCCCCATGGTCTGTATGATCTATGAGGATCATGTATTATGTGTATTTATACTCCTTTCAGGGCTTACCTACCAATGTGTGTGTTTGTGTGTGTCACAGTAGGTGTCTATAATCCTATGTTGGATGCCTGCTGTCCATCCTGACAGCCAAACAACCTGCTGGACAAACTAAAAATAGCCACCTCTCCTTTCATATTACTATACAGCTCCAATGAGACAGAACAAACCCCACTCTCGAGAAGAGATTAGAAGCAAAAAAAGAAGGATACATAGCTTTGGGCATTTCCCTATTTAATTTGGGAATGCAACATGTCAGTTAATGTTCTGATAAGGTATGCAATATAGATTGTATTTGTCGGAACACGTATTTCAATGATGAGCAGGAACAGCTAAATTCCTTCGAATGGCTGAGTTTCTTACAATGACAAAGCGAAATGGAATGTTGTGTTTGTATTCTGCGTTTACACTCTACATTCACATTCACACTGCTTTTAAAAGCAGGGCTTTTTCGTGTGTTGCTTTTGTTTTTATAAACAGGGTTTGCTGTTGTGTCAGAACCCCAATAAAGCCAAGACAATCCTTATGTACGGTAATGTAAATACATATATGTAAGTATAGTCGAGGTTTCTGTGGTTTATCCGTTATACAGTGCTCAATACCGGGGTAGAGCGGAATATACATTAGGTCAGGGGAAAAAACACATAGGCTATTTTCATCCCTACAAGCATATGTAAGTATAGATTTTCAACTCGGTTATCACTAGAACTTTTGCCAGCGTATTATTCTGCGGTATCGAGTTCCCCAAAAAATAATTCCACACATTAGTGACTCTGTCTCTGTACTTTTTTTTTATGAGTTTGACTGAAAAATAACCCACAATGGGGCCAAAGAAAGTGTGCTAACAGTTCGATAAAGTAGGTGAGAAACACTATTGAATTATAAAAAGATCTAATAGCAAAGTACAAAGGGAGAAAAGAGTTCCAAATCAGCTCATTTCTACAAAGTAGTTGTGTGTTAGGAAACACAACCCTGTCACCGCCTTTACCTGGTGTCATGTTCAAAATACGCACACATCCACACACATTGGAAAGCAGTGTCCCATAACACTCAGGTGAGTCACCCTGAACTATCTGGACAATCAGACAGAAAGCGAAAAAGATTGCTAATGGGCTGGAGGCAGGAAAAGATCACCTCCTGAAGCATTTTTCACCTGCTTATCCAAACACACACCGATGTTTACTTGGACACTAAGGGTGTGTGGGCAAATGTCTTGTTGGGTGCTTATCTCAAAAGAGATACATTTTAAAATGCTATCTCCTTGAAAGGAGGGATCGGGTGTCTGTGTGTGTGTGGCTGTGAGGTCAGCCTCTAACTAACTCTCTTGGTCTCATTGCTAGGCATCATCTCATACACAGAGTACCTGTTCCTGCTCTGCATCTTAACCAGTGAGTCTGTGCATATCCTGCTGTCTCAGCATGTTTACTTATGTACTAACATACTTTTTTGGGAGACCATAGTAAGCCAAGGCATGACATAAGCAATTACCCTTTAAAAACATTTCCAATTTGGATAAGCTATACCTAAATAGTTGGAGACATGTTGCACATGAAAAAAAAACACACACACTTAAAGTGAGGTTGCAGTAAGTAATTCTGCCGATCACACATTGCTACCATGTATCATTTCCAGGCTTACTTGTAATGGTTACTTACTTATACTGTGTTAACAACCTCAGATATGCAGTGGCAGACTCTGAAGAAAAAATACAGAACATCCTGAACACAGTAGTAGCCCACAGTGAAGCAAACGGACTGTCTCTAAACCTCAACAAAACCGAATGAATGACAGTTTCCAGTTTTTAGGTTTGTTTTCTAAAGAGTTTAAGCACATTTTGGAATGCCCACATTTAGCTCCAAAATGTGCGCGGCCCTGCATCAGCCTGCTGACGTCACCTACAGAAGAGGTAGCATCTTCATCCAAAGTCGTGATATTTTCTCAGAGAATTTGAAGAAATTAGCAAACATGCCTGCCAGATGCATTGTTGAAGGTTGTAGCAATACAGCCTGCATACATTTTAGAATGATGGGAATATGAGGAAAGCACCGCATGGATGTCTCCGGTCAAATTGACTCGCGCAAAATGGGACGGACAAAGCGAGAGGAGTGTAATTTGCAGCGATCATTTTATTGATTCTGATTTTGAGGAAGAAGAGTTTTGGTCAGAGTTTGCATGGAAAAACATGTAAAAGACTCATATCAAATGCTTTCCTAAGAATCTGAGTCAGAAACTGCGGGAAAAACCCCAGAAATAAGAGCAGACCAAGCAAGATGCTTGAGGAAAACATCAGATGTTTTTTGCTCATAATGTTAACCATATCAGTTTTGAAGTAATCAGGGACTAGGGCAGATGTCGGTAACCCAAAGCGTTGAAAGAGCCATATTGGACCAAAAATACAAAAAACAAATCTGTCTGGAGCCGCAAAAAATGAAAAGCTGTATATAAGTCTTATAGCTCGGTTGGTAGAGTGGCCGTGCCAGCAACTTGAGGGTTCCAGGTTCGATCCCCGCTTCTGCCATCCTAGTCACTGCTGTTGTGTCCTTGGGCAAGACACTTTACCCACCTGCTCCCAGTGCCACCCACACTGGTTTAAAAATGTAACTTAGATATTGGGTTTCACAATATAAAGCGCTTTGAGTCACTAGAGAAAAGCGCTATATAAATACAATTCACTTCACTTCACTAATGAAGGCAACACATGACGTAAGTGTCTATTTTAGCTGTAATAGCCTACTATCAAAATGACCATGTGTCGCAGGCTAAAGCAAATCTTCGTTGACAGAAATGTTGAAATGTAATATTTATTCTACACATTTTTCCAACATTCTAAAACATTAGTAAAACTTCTCAGAAGGTGAGACAACTCCTGGAAATAACTGTCTTTTTAATGCCTAAGGTATAGATGTGTGTGTCCAAGTTAAATGGAATGGCAGGCATTCGTCTTTTAATAGATTTCTTACAATCTTTGGCAAGCTATGTAATGTTTGCTGTGGTCTGGAACAACATGGCACACAAACAACTATCTGAAATGCAGCCAATATTACATACAGATATTGTGTCATGAGACATGCAAAACTAAATCATATACAAAGAGGATACAATTAAAGGATATTAAATGAGCTCAAATATACCTACCAATAAGGTGTAATGATGCAATATGTACATACAGCTAGCCTAAATAGAATGTTAGCATTGAATAGCTCGCAGGCATGCACTGCCCAAATATGCCTGATTAGCACTCCAACAAGTCAATGATATCAACAAAGCACACCTTTGTGCATTCACACACAGCATAAAACTTTTGGTGGACAAAATGAGACAAAGGAGTGGAAGATTTTACATGTAAACAAACTGTTGCGTCACAGTCCACACTATGGTGAGTTCAAGAACCGCCAAAATTAGTAGGACAAAACGATGTTCACCAAATACTCTCATCAGTGAAGCATACACACAAACATATTAAACTGTGGGCTTTCTAACAATTGGGAAGGTTTGTGTTATGTTTTTCCTTAAACAAAAAACATACTAAAGCTAAAAAATTATGTTTTTTCCCCATCTCTTTCCATTTTCAATCCTTTTTTAAAAATGCTGTAGGGAGCCACTAGGGCGGCACTAAAGAGCTGCATATGGCTCGAGAGCCGCGGGTTGCTGGGTGACAAAAACATGCTATTAAGTGATCACAATAATGGTTTTATATTCCTTTATCCACGCTGTCTATTTTCCAAGTACAGTTAGTTGTCTACTGTTTACTAAAAAACTAATTGATAGTATGGTAAATAAGGTGCAAAAATACATAAAGATAACTTGTTAGGGAAATTGTGTTAATCTGAACGCTATGAGTCCTTTAATGGAACTGTAGGCGTATGCTCATATACGCTGTATATTTTATTGGACCTGATCATTGTCCCCTCATAACTGCGGGTTACATGGTGATTTAGAATTGCCTTTCACACACTCGTGTAAACCCTCACCATTTGTGTTCTTCTCTACTGCAGAGCCGCATGCTGGCTTTAAGATTGCTTTCAATATGTTTGATGCAGACGGCAACCAGATGGTGGACAAGAGAGAGTTCATGGTGGTAAGTCAAATCCATTCATGTCATGATAAAACATCCATTCGCCCTTGACAGAATTGTAATTCTGTTTTCAGTGCTATATCTTCCTACATGTACATGAATTGCAAGAAACTAAGTTACATGAGGGGTTGTTTTTTGGGGTTTAATTTATTTGTAATATTAATATTTGGTGTCCTAACCAACTCCAACCCTAAAGGAATTATTATAGCAACATAAAGTGTAATATTGTGTCATGATAAAACATTGTTTTTATTGAGGGATGTCTGGGACCTATCTGTAGCATATGTTTGTGGTGTGTGGGACATAAGCGTGTCACTGTGGGAGTTTCCACTTGAACTGTTGTGCTGTGCTTGGAGCATGTCATGCTAATTCTGTCCTCTTTACAGCTTCAGGAGATCTTCCGGAAGAAAAATGAGAAGAAAGGGAGGAAAGGGAATGCTGAGAAGTCTGCACAGTTGGTAAGAACGTTGGTAATAGAGAACCTGGGATTAAGGCCATAGGTATATTGGTATAGATGTAAAAACAACAACATTGTCCAGTTGTCTTCTGTAACCCTAAAAAATAAATGAGACACACCGGCGTGGTGCAATTTTTATACTTTCTATCTTAAACCTGAATTTAATTAGATGCATGTTTTGGAGTAACATAAATTGTTTTAGTGCAAAATTACAAAATTAACAGAATAAAATAACTGTTTTTTAGCTTTTTCCCATTAGGGGTCGCCACAGCGATACAATGATGATAATTAAGCTTAATGTTTACGCCTGACACCTTTTTGACACACCACTGGCCAGGGATCGAACCTTCAAGTCGTGCCACAAAAAGTAAAATGCGTGTACAATTACAGCACCAGGGATTAACAGAAGATACAGTGATTATGGCTCTTTTCATTAGTGACAGTTTAGATCTGAGAAGAGTTTGCTGTGAAATTTATAGTTATTAATGCCATTAACATTTTCAAACTAATTGTGATTCTCACGGTAATACTGGGCAAAGTATGTCCCTTTTAGGCTCAATCCGGGATGTATACTTTTGTTTCAAAATACGGGACAACTCAGTTTTTTAATAGACTTTTGGCGACCCTACTTGTGTAGCGGATGCCACCTGGATGAGAGTGCGTTTAAGGGGGTGATATTAAAGGCTATGCGATTGTATGTTAAGTAAACCTCACTCCCTGTTGGCCTGGGCTTTTACGCTCCTGGCTAGCGTGCTTAACTCTCCAGTTGAGATGTGTGGTCACGGGTTCGAGCCCTGGCAGTGTGCAGTGCTGACTGCGGTTACACTTGTCCTCACCAACAGTGTGACAATTATACATTTGTGACGTGTAGACATAACAGAATGAAACTTGATCCCAAATCCATTGGATTATTCAGGCAAATTATCATCAAATCATTTGAATACATTCACAAACGCATTATGCATTTAACGTTCCTGAAATGCTGCACCGAACTGTACACATGGATGTATTTAAAATGATTAGCCATTAATTAACAAGTTCATCACCATTTTTGGAAGTATTAGGGAAATAATCCATCATGTAACGATGACTGAGTGCATGCAGCCTCACATGTTTTTGATGGGACATCTTTGTTATACCATGACAAAGACATCCTTTTTATGTAGTGGTTTAAAATTGATACACTCTTGTATAGTTTGTCTTTTTTCACGCTTATGTGATTAAGGCTTAGAAACAACACTTTTTAGCATGTTTAGTTTCTATTGAAACTTTTTTAACTATAATATTTGCTGGCATGACGATGATCTTTTCCACATTGATTAGAACATACATGCATTCCAAATATAATTAAGAAGAGAAAATCTGCAGATCTGCCAATCTTCACACTTTTAGTTAGTAATGAACACATATATAATACCTTTATATTTTATGCACAGATAAATAATATGTTGATGCATATTTAAAACAATTTAGTGTAACTTTAAAAATGTGTGTTTCTCTAAGTTACAATCATAGAAGCGTCGTTGGTAACGACACATGCATTGTGTATCCGCTGCCATACTCATTGCATGTACTAACATGTCTTTTATCTTCTCTCCTCCCTCCTCTCTGGCTGCATGCTCTGTCGTCCTCTGTCTCTTCCTCATGTCTCTTCTCTGTGTGTTAGAGTATGCAGCTGTATGGATATCAGGTTGCCCCCATGAACAGCGTATGTATCCAAAAACATAACCCCTTAGTGTTCGTTTTGTTCTCCACTAGACGGTTAGGAACTGATTGAAGGCTCAAAGGAGAAATAGTGTCTAATAATTTCCAAAATAAAATAAAATGGGCAATAATATGCTTTTGCAGATCCTTAGCCACAACTTTTGGTGTAGATATTAAGCAAGAAACTGTAATTAGTGGGGACACACAATATTTTTTAATCAAGTCAAGAATAGCTTTCTGCTTCTCAAGACAGATATTGATAACTTATTTATGTGTATTTTTTATTTATTTAAATGCAACTGTACTTTATGTACACCTGGGGGTTAGGAAGACTCAAACAAAGGAGGATTTGACAAACTGGAGATTTAGTTTAACCAAATATGACATCACTACTGAGGTAGGGCTAGCAGCGCTTCACTTTTTCCACATTTGGTTATGTTACAGCCCTATTCCAATATTGAATGAATTCATTTTTGTTCTCAAAATTCTATAGACAATAATATCCGATAATGACAATGTGAAAAGTGTTTTTTTTTTTGCATATTGAAAATAAAAAAATAAAAAATCACATGTACATAAGTATTCACAGCCTTTGCTCAGTACTTTGTTTATGCACCTTTGTCAGAAATTACAGCATTAAGTCTTTTTGAATGAGATGCCACAAGCTTGGCACACCTATCTTTAGGCAGTTTTTCCCATTCCTCTTTGCCTATTCCTCTTTACAGCGCCTCAGTCTCCATCAGATTAGATGGGAAGCCTTGGTTTTCATCCAGGATGTCTCTGTACATTGCTGCATTCATCTTAGTCTAGTCAGGGAGGTGACCACGAACCCGATGGTCACTCTGTCAGAGCTACAGCATTCCTCTGTGGAGAGAGGAGAACCTTCCAGAAGGACAACCATCTCTGCAGCAATCCACCAATCAGGCCTGTACTGTAAGATGACCAGACGAAAGCCATTTCTTAGTAAAGGGTTTGCCGAAATGCACATTAAATATTCTCAGACCATGACAAAAACAATTCTCTGGTCTAGTCAGGATAAAGAGAAAGATGAATGCAGCAATGTACAGAGACATACTGGATGAAAACCAACGCTTCCCATCCAACCTGATGGAGCTTGAGAGGTGCTGCAAAGAGGAATGGGCGAAACGGCCCAAAGATAGGTTTGCCAAGCTTGTGGCATCTTATTCAAAAAGACTTATAAGGCTGCAATTGCTGCCAAAGGTGCATCAACAAAGTATTGAGCAAAGACTGTTAATACTTATGGACATGCGATTTTTAAGTATTTTATTTCCAATAAATATGCCAAAGAAATCACAAAAAATGTTTCACATTGTCATAATGGGGTATTGTCTAGAATTTTGAGGAGAAAAATTAATTAATTCAATTTTGGAATAAGGCTGTAACATAAGAACATGTGGAAAAGGTAAAGCGCTGTGAATACTTTCCGGATGCACTGTAAATCAGTAGGTAATCTAATGTCCTGATGTCCATCTATCGCTGTGTGTGAAGTTAAGAAGTGATCTGCTGCGGACAAGGTCTAATGTCTTCAACAATGGTAGGAGCGGTATCTTCAGCATCTCTGATAACGCAGCGGTCAAGTGTATCTTTGATTCAGCAGTATTGTTTTATCTCTGGGCTGCTCGCAATGGTGTCTTGCTTTTAGGGGGAAAAAAATAATTTTGTACTTTTATGTCACGTCTTGGTGTCCATGACTGACAGTTTAGCTTGCTTGGACATACTGTACACACAGCGTGGAACTCAAATGAAAGAGAGCAGCTGGGTGTCTCCCTCTTCCATGCTCAGCCGAGTGAGCGAGTCATCCCGCCAAAGCGGAGAACGCACAGTGCCATAATTTTACTTCCATGTGGAAATTACAGGTGGCTTTGGCTTTAAGGTCATCTCTGAAGGGCTTTTTGCACTTTTCGGACGCCACAGCATTAAGGTTGGCCAACGGCTTTTCTTTGTGGCTGACTTTGGGCACCTTCTTTACAGATGGAAGCGTCTTAATGGGCTTTTAGGACATGAATGCCGGCGGCAGTTCAGGGTGGCTAGTGAGATTTTATATAAAGAAGCCAGTGTTTTTTTCTTCCTTCCGGAGTGTTTGCAGGGCATCTGGTGCAGACTGCACGCGGGATGTCTTGTTTGAAAGGGGTAACGAAGTCCCGCACGACTGAATGACTCTGTTTGTTTACACTGAGATCCGGTGAATTTAAGAGAAGTTAGGACCTCATAAGTGGTAGGAGTGCTTCATTTGTTCACCCTAACCCACATATAGCACAGTATGGGTAATTTAGTTTTATTACCTTTTTGGTTTTTTTATTGTTTCGGTTATCGGTGCTATTTTTTTATGTTGTCAAATTATCGGTGTCATAATTCTGCATATTGACGTACTAATTATCGTGCACCCCTAGAAAATAGTGCCTGACTGACTATTCAAAGACCTTTTCAAACGTTAGTAATAACGCTCAAGAGTGTCTGCATAATAGTGTGCCTTCAAAGTTGAGAGGGTTCATACTATTTTCCTGTCCTTTTGGCTTTGTAAAATGTATGAAGTAAGACTATAGACAAGGCAGGTTGTTCTTTGGATTTCTTTTGCTTTTTCAGTTGTGTAATTAATTGCAGATGTCAGCAGAGCTGCATTAATATGAAAAAGACTATTATATTTAAGGGGACAGTGATGCTGAAGTGAGTTACAGTATATGATATTGAATGATATGGAGCATTTTAAACATATAAACAAATCACCTATGAAATGCAAAATTTTGCCATTCTGTGTTGATGTGCAGGTAGGAGGTCAGAACGCAGGAACCTTGCTTTTTAGAGGCAGAACACATTTCAGTGAAACCAGCATATTTTTAGTGTCGATAATAGAATATGAAGTTTTAATGTGAGAATGTAAGTTCTTAACCTTTTGCAGGAGTTATTTCCACTATAAGCACTATCTTTAAAGTTATCTAATACTATAGTTCCCTCTTCCTCGAGGCTGTAAATTATATGAAAAAGGTTTCCAGTGTCGGTTGCCCATTAAGGGCCAGATTCTCACAACAATGTTAAAAGTACATTGTATTATTTTCTATTCATTAGGATTGATTCATAACATGTAAAAAGGCATCTCTTTCAGTTTGCCTTACGCGTTGATAGAGTGAATTACTGAAAGCTGAAGCATGTACTTCCTGAAGTGTGGCCGTTGGAAGTGAACTGACCCTGGCCCTGCTTGACCACCCCTACAGGTGCTTAAAAAAGACAGTCAAGAGTTTGTGGCGCGGAGTTACTGGGACGTTCTGAGGCGAGGCGCCAGCCAAATCCTCTTTTCTGACCTGGCAGAGGTACATAGACCCGACTGTCCTCTGTGGTTTTATTCCTCCCTTCACCCTTTCACCATTTTAATTTTCATCATCATCCCTGTGTGTTTTGTGTTCTCATCAAGCATGCCACGGTACGACTTGAATGAAATGCATGAAGACGTTGGGGCTATTATCCCCCCAAAATTTACCTGCGTAAAGAAATATAATGTTCCGTCAAGTTCCCCGATCCTTTTAAAGTGTTTTATTGTAACTTAACTATAAAATTGTGTCTCAAAAGTCTTTATTCATTTCCGTCCTTCATAACAGTCAATATGTACCTCCATATCTTTTCCACTATCCCATAATGTGTCATTGTTTGTTTGTGTTCTCTCACCATATTTATTTCTAAAAATATTTTTTCCTCTTTAGAGTTTACATAATCATAAGCTTTTTTATATTTATTATATTTTATTTGCTTAAAGGGGAACTGCACTTTTTTTAACCTATAATTCACAATCCTCATGAGAGACATGAACACATATATTTTAAAATAATCCATTCTTACTCGTAAATTATGTAAATAAAAGTCTGCCTACAATAGAGCCAATGGGAACCAAGATGTGTATTGCCTTTATTCCGACCATAAAACTCAATAAATAACCATTCAAAAAGCGCCAACAATACTACATTTAGATCTCATGACCTGAATATTTACCAAGTATTAGCAAAATTGTTATTATAAGCGCTAACGTTAAGGACTTACATTTAGCGGCGCATTGATCAGAGAGGTATCTTCCTTATGCTGCTATATCGACATCATGACCTGGTGAGCTTGTGAAAGTTAATTCCGGATTATAAATCATGCCTCTCACCTGGATAGTAAAATGATGTGGACATAAACTGATAAGTTGGTAAACTTTTGCAGCCAACTTCGACCCGGAAATGGCCAGAAAGACGCTTTGTTCTACCCCCCTTTTTTCTTTGCGAGAATTATGAGTAATTTTTCATCTAAACCGGAATAGATCAACATCCTGACAGTTAGCATCCCAGTGAGAGCAAACATTGTATAGTAAGTGATGTTTTATTATGTTTGTTGGCTGTCATATCTGCACTGAGTAGTATTCTGTGTTGTTGTTGAAGGAAAAAGCAAACGTGATACGTTTTTGAAATGAATACGCCGCCGTATGCTTAAAGTTAAGTTAAAGTTAATGTACCAATGATTGTCACACACACACTAGGTGTGGCAAAATTATTCTCTGCATTTGACCCATCACCCTTGATCACCCCCTGGGAGGTGAGGGGAGCAGTGAGCAGCAGCGGTGGCTGCGCCCGGGAATCATTTTTGGTGATTTAACCCCCAATTCCAACCATTGATGCTGAGTGCCAACCAGGGAGATAATGGGTCCCATTTTTATAGTCTTTGGTATGACTCGGCCGGGGTTTGAACTCACAACCTACCGATCTCAGGGCGGACACTCTAACCACTAGGCCACTGAGTGAGCAAAGTACATCAATATTACATGTTTTTATGAATGTGGCTGTTACTACATTAAATATATGCTTACGTATGTAAAACCTTGATGGAAGTGTTTGGATGTTTCTTAAGTGCTTTATAAGCAGAATAAAGCGACTCCCATAGGCTCCATTATATGCAGACTTTTGTCCCGCATTTATTTACTAGTTAGAGTGCATAACATTTTTTATATATGTCTGCTTGTCTTACATAGGAATTGTAAATGATAGGCAAAATCCCCCAAAAAGTGCAGGTCCCCTTTAAATTAATTCATTTTTGAAGAACTCACACTTAAACATTCTCCATATTGTCATTTCATAAGACAAAAACATATCTAGTGTGTAATTAATTTATCTTCCTTTTGTCTTTGTGTTGCTATTATTTGTAAGTATTTCTACTACATCGGTGTGTTAAATAATGATATATATATATATGATGTCATCTAAAAGATGTAATATAATATAGTCTATTGTAGTCTAACCTCGGCAGCACGGTGGGACATGGGGTTAGTGCGTGTGCCTCACAACAAGAAGGTCCTGACACCGATCCCCGGGCTTGGGGTCTTTCTGTGTGGAGTTTGCATGTTCTCCCCGTGACTGTGTGGGTTCCCTCCGGCTTCCTCCCACCTTCAAAGACATGCACCTGGTGATAGGCTGATTGGCAACACTAAATTGGCCCTAGTGTGTGAATGTGAGTGTGAATGTTGTCTGTCTATCTGTGTTGGCCCTGCGATGAGGTGGCGACTTATCTAGGGTGTATCCCATCTTCCGCCTGAATGCAGCTGGGATAGGCTCCAGTACCCCCTGGGAACCCGAGAGGGACAAGCAGTAGAGAATGGATGGATGGATAGTCTAACCTAGTATAGTAGTGTGGTATAATATAATTAATTGTAGATTTTGCAGTATTGTAGGTATCTTATTTTTTAATTTTCTAACATTAATGACACTGAATTTATAAATATTAGTATGTTATCTAATAATCCACACCATATACAAACATAAAAATGTAAAGGTAAGTTATAGGTCAGAATAGGCTAAATGGTTTGTAATCAGCAGCCTGCACATTCTTATAGTGAAGTTTGCCATGGGAGGAAGAGCACAAAAACATCCCCAGTGAAGTACTTTGGGGGTGTTGGTAATGATTAATAACATGCTAACACAGAGCAAGCTGGCTAGCTGTCTAATGACAGGCTTTGTGCTGTGGTGGCAGCGGAAGCTAAAGTGTAGGTAATGACAGTGGTGCGTAATGGGTCTGACCTTGTATTTACTCTATCCAAGGTGCCTTTCATCTGCCATTGTGTCAAATGGACAGAGCACACACAGCATCAGGTAGAGGGCTAAGGAATAAATGTATGAACTAAAAAGAACAACATTTGCAACATTTTTGAGATTGCACCATTAAGCAAACATACACAAAACACAGCACGATGGTGCAAATACGAATACATTGAAGTGAGATGTGATGCATTTGATCAGATAAATATAGAGAAAGAGATACAATCAACAAATAGGTAATAGAGGCCTAGAGTAGAGGCCAGAGGTCAGCAGTGAACAAATGTTGAGGGTACAAAGTGGGTGGGTCAAAGAGAGGCTCGGGAAGCACTTTTAGGGCGAAAGAAAGAAGCTGGTCGTGTTTAAAGAAAGATGTGTTTACTCAACAGATTAGTCAAGCCCTCTGCTTTTGTCTGGCAAAGGAGGCTCTCTGACTGACAGCTAGAGGAGGAGGCATTGACAGGTACTAGGAGGCGAAAGGAAACCAGAGTAAACTGAGAACATGTAGTATGAGAGGAAAATAAGTGACTGGGGAGGACTGACAGAAGGTGGGCGAAAAGACCGGGTCATGGGAAGAAAAAGGTGGACTAACCTGAGCCCTGAGAATGTTCAACTGACTGACAGTTAGACTGACTTTACTGAACGAGCTGCTCCTAGGTGGTATTAGTCATAGATGAGTTAGGAACAGCATTTTAGTGTTTACATTACTAATGACTGTTTTTACCCTTCACTTTATGATCAAAGTCTGCTGTAACACCGACACACGCTCACCAGGTGTAAGCTAGTGCTCTATGGGGTGAAGTAATCGTTATGTTGTCATGTGGCTGGTGCTGCTACACTTCCAGGAATGATAACCTTGTTTTGATCACTTTGGCACTGTTGATGTTGCACCACTGTTCTTTAGCTCTGTTCAGTGTGTTTTGTGCTGAAAAATTGTGAAGTATAGAAAACATCATATTACATGGAATCAAATGCTCTATATTCAAGCTATGCTTTGTTCAAATCCCAAATCCATTCCAACACAAAAAGACACAAAGATGTTTATATTTCACTTACACAAACTGACAGTGCTTTCATTTACTCATACTACATGGGCTGACAAATTGGAGAAAGAGCATAGTACCCATAGTGCAGCGTTTAGTATTGATCATCGATATCAATCCGATACGAGATCATTACAAATCATACGTACTTGCATTTTTATTTTGTTTTCAGGATCTTCGCATGTTTCAAAGAGTCAAATTTTAAAGGGGTCCTTTTATGCAAAACCTACCGAAAATTTGAAATCAAACCATGGAGGCATTTCGAAGATATTATAAAACCATCTTGCCTTCCCTCATACTTCTTCTGAATGAGCCTTTTGGAATTTGCCCAACTTGTGACGTTTTCCCAACATGTGACATCTGCACAGGCCTAAATCTGCGATTTTTCAAAAAAAATTGATTTACGATTTTTCCTGATTTTTTTCCCTACTTTAAAAAAAACAAACCAATGAATACAAATGACAGAGATAATTCTAAACAAGAGTTGCTTTTATTTGGTCCAAAACGAGTCGTTTGAAATGACACTGCATACCCTGCGTCTTACTCCTAGCAAAATTCTAATTTGTATAATGTTCTTTTTAGACCAGACGTCAAATGTAATTGTTATGCAATTATTTTCAATGACCTAAATTAAGAGCTTCCTCTGGGAGGCAACACTTCTGCTTGAATAAAATACTTCTAAAAATGTAGCATTGTACATTGTATTTAAATAAATAATAATCCCCAACATTGAGATTGAAAAAGTGCAAACATAAAACTTCTGTCTTGAAAAAAATACTTCTGTAAATAAAAATGTTGCATTGCACATTGCTTGCAAATAAATAAACTTCAATAAATCAATAAATCCATCCATTTTCTACAGCTTGTCCCAATAATTATTAAATAGTAATACAAATCAATCAGATCAATAAAGTGCAAACTCAAAACTTATGTCTTGAATAAAATGATTCTGTAAATAAAAATGTAGTATTGTACAAGCAAATATTTAAACAAGTACAACATTGAGATGACTATATATTTTTAGTAAGTAGCTAAACCAGGCTTTTCAATGGAATATTCTGGGCTCTTTGTTAGTGTGTACTGATGTTAGAAACAATGTACAATTCATTGCACATGTAATACATCACTATATTGATGATTAAATGCATTATAATTCCACAACAGTTTTGCAGAAGCACACGCGTGTACGAGCTGTCCGGTTTGTAAGTGCAGAGCGACTGCTTCAGTGATCGCCCTGTGCATTGTTCTCCTTTCTCATCGTACATGGTATCATCATAAATACCTGGTGTAAACGATTCCACCAAAGTAAGATGCTTTTTAGGTGGAGTTTGTTGTGTTTCCGATCTTGTTTGCTTTGTCGAGAGTTGCATTTCCTCCACTCGGCTCGATGCTGTTACAGACGCTGGAATACATTTGTTGTGCTGCTACCTTTTTTAAACAAACTTTGCAGCTTCACTTGTTCCACGCCTATTACCAAAAGCACTGACAACACTTTTCCTTTTTTTAGAACAAGCGTCTTGCTTTCGTTCGCGTTAGCATTAGCCATGTTTTAATAGGTGTGTAAATCTCCGCTAAGGAAGTAAGTGGGCAAGCGAGGGCTACGGAAATTCATGGGGGCAAAAAGTAAGCCGGAAAAAGAGGAGGAAAACTTCGATTTTTAATTTTAGAAATCGTCTGCAACTAAAAATTCAAAATGTATCAATAAAATCGATCTATTGCCCAGGTCTACGTCAGCAGACATCTCCATATATGGTAGAGGTTTACCCGAAGAGTTTTGCGCCAGTCATGGCTGTATACTTCTCTTCCCCAAGAAAGGCGATCTGGGTACACTCAATCCAATCGCAGCTAAAATATACAATGCAACCATCCATCCATTTTCTACCGATTGTCCCTTTGCAATGCTCCTCAATCGTTTTCAACCAAAGATTGGAAATCTGCTTAGAAAAGATCAGAATGGATTCAGGATGAATCCTTTGACAACTGGCCAAATTCTCACTGTCAGGAGAAAATGACAAGCATCTTAAAGGCATAGACTATACCTGCCGAAACCGCCAATGCAATAGTGATGCTCCACAAACACACTCGAGCCATAGTCAGATCACCAGATGGTGACATATTTATTTTTTTTTACATCTGTGCTGGTGTCATCCAAGGAGACACCCTTGCTCCCTTTCTGTTCGTCCTCTGTGACTATGTGCTAAGCACCTTTGTAGATACACACAGTGACCTGGGATTTACTTTGAACAAATCCAGAAGCAGGCGATACCCATCCATAACCAATGCAGACTATGCATATGATATAGCTCTCTTTGCAGACAACGCAGTGGATGCTGAGAGACTGTTAGACATGCTTGAAACTGCTGACATGGCCTCCATGTTGATTTGAAGAAAACAGATTTTATGACCATCGATACTGCGGGGGCGATCAAAGCTCGAGACACAGAGTGTCGCAGATTCACTTATCTTTGTAGATACATAGCCTCTACCGAAAGGGACACACTTATCTTTGTAGATACATAGCCTCTACCGAAGGGGACATCAAAATACATATCTCAAAGACAACGGCAGCCTTGGACAGACTAAAAATAGTGTGGAAATCAATGTTGCCTTGTCTATGATTCAATCATCTGGTTACTCACAAAGTTAGAAAACATGTTGGACGGCACATACATCAGGAGATCGCCTGAGGATTTGAACATTTCGTGGGAAGCGCATCCTTCAAAGCAACAGTTTTATGGTGGCTTGGCAGCGTTATCAACATCAATCAAAGAACGATGCTTGAGATTCTTTGGCCATTGCTGCAGAAGCAAGGAAGAACTTGAAAGCGATGTACTGCTATGGACAACAAGGGCCTGATTGACGAAGATCCAAATACCACGCTGTAATAAATGTGTGCTATCTATAAAATAGCGTGTACTCTTAGTGTCCGTGTTGCGTGCGATTTACTAACACTGCGTGTGTAATTGAAAAGTGTTGGGAGACCGCTTTATTTAAATAAGGATTTTGCGTACCACGGAGACACACTTACTTAGATAGATAGATAGATAGTACTTTATTGATTCCTTCAGGAGAGTTCCCCTTACTGCATATTCATGTTATAATACTCTACCTGTGGCGTTTTGCTATGTTTTCAAACAAGCAGGAGACATCTACTACGTTGTATGGGCATTTTAGCAGCAGTGCATTGACACGGAAATCTACGGAAATTACTGAAGGTGTTCGGAGCACAATATTCAAAATGGCTGACAGAATTTGTGGCATTTTGTTACATTGTAGACAATATTTTCACATACTTTGCGAATTGTAAATACATTTGGATATGGTTTAATGGATACAATGAAACACAGATCAGCATATGAAGTCAACTTGTTTTTCCACTCCACTGGTACTTTCAGTCCTCTAACAACTATTAAATTATGTAGCTCGATGGATATGTCTAATATTTTTATTTCTACCGTCTAAAATGTATGACGAAGGATTCTCGTCTGTCCATCCTTCTGACACGTGCTAAACAAAACACAAAATAGTGCTCGCAAAATAGCTATGAGTGCTGAGAAATCACATTGTGCGTACTAAATAATTATATTTGCATCTTTTCTCTGTATTGTGGCCGTTTTGATGATCAGCATATATGTTGCATATTAATGAAGACAGAAACGCAAAATGGATTGCACCCCTTATTCTGCTCACTTAAGAGACAAAATCCACTTTGCAAACATTTAGTAAATCACCTGTGCGTGTGTTTAGTTTTCACATGTTTTAGTACATGCAAACCTCAAGTAAATCAGGCCCCAATACACAGCAACACTGGTGTTGGTCAACCAAAGCCACATATATTCAGCAAATTGTACATGACGCCAACTGTGAAGCTGAAAATCTGAAAACACTGATAGAACATTGGGCACATGTAGAGGCAACCTCGCCTGACCAGAGAGCAATATCATTTTATCACTTTATTGCTGCTGGGTGACTTAATGGGATGATTAAAGCAAATTCAATTCATGCGTTTCGGTATCTTCTGGCGTTTTTTTTCATGACATTCATGTTTTCATCTACGGTATATTAAAATAACTGCAAAATGTATTTTCTTGGGCCTGGAGCCCACGCTTGCAGTTCATGCCAGCATCGTCCATGAGCCATGTAGTGCAGGCAAAAACCTCCTTTAAGTATGACTTTTTTGCACTTGCTATCAATTTTACAAGCAATCTCAGTAGATCACACACAACTTGCCCACTAATCGTACACACAATTTTATAGTTTGCACACTCTGTTTAGCGCGGATGTTTGGGTCTTCGCAGATCAGGCCCTAAATATGCCAAAACCAGGCCAATATACACTACCGTTCAAAAGTTTGGGGTCACCCAAACAATTTTGTGGAATAGCCTTCATTTCTAAGAACAACAATAGACTGTCGAGTTTCAGGTGAAAGTTCTCTTTTTCTGGCCATTTTGAGCGTTTAATTGACCCCACAAATGTGATGCTCCAGAAACTCAATCTGCTCAAAGGAAGGTCAGTTTTGTAGCTTCTGTAACAAGCTAAACTGTTTTCAGATGTGTGAACATGATTGCACAAGGGTTTTCTAATCATCAATTAGCCTTCTGAGCCAATGAGCAAACACATTGTACCATTAGAACACTGGAGTGATAGTTGCTGGAAATGGGCCGCTATACACCTATGTAGATATTGCACCAAAAACCAGACATTTGCAGCTAGAATAGTCATTTACCACATTAGCAATGTATAGAGTGTATTTCTTTAAAGTTAAGACTAGTTTAAAGTTATCTTCATTGAAAAGTACAGTGCTTTTCCTTCAAAAATAAGGACATTTCAATGTGACTCCAAACTTTTGAACGGTAGTGTAGGTCACTATACTGAATTAAATGCTATATAAGCTTTGGACACCACTAGTTTACAGTGTTTCTTTAATGGTAAGTCCAACAGGAAGAGCTTAACGAGTATTATTTTATGTTTAGTAAAGTTCTGTATTACCTGAAATAAAGCATTAAAAGTTCCAGTGTGACCAATGATGATGATGTTCATTTACCCATTAAATATTTATTTTGCATTGTTTTCTGCATGGAAAATTATCTCAGTGTTCATACAATTCAGTTTTAACAGAATAACAAAATCCAATTTACCACTGTATTAGGACAAATTGTCATTATACTTACAGGAAGTGGAAATGGAAGAAAATATGCAGTTTGTCTTTTTTTTCCACTCCTCTGTGAATATATTAATGAGTGACAATGGAAATTGTTGTTGATTCATTCATTCATTTGTGAAACCTTGAATACTGGGCTCTAAAGTTCTTCCACCTCATCACTTCATCCCAAAAGTGTTGGATGGGCTTTAGGTCAAGGCTCTGTGCTCTTTTTTTCAACACAAAATTCATCCAAGCATGCCCTTATAGACCTTGCATTGTTCCTTGTGACACAGTTGTACTGGAACATGACTGCTTCAGAACTGTGGAAGAAAAGAATTGTCCAGAAAATCCTGGTCGGATGAATGAGTGGTAACTGAGATAGACTGACACCTTATTGGTTATTTAACCAATTTTCAATGCCGTGTCTTAAGACTTTTTTCCCACCCAATTTCACAAAAATACTCAAAATATTTCCCCACAGTGGTAACAATGTACGTATGTCGCTCTTCCTTTGCAACAATCCTAATTCTATTGGCATTACTGTGTCTTAATCGAGGTTGACATACAGGTCTTGTTTAACCTTTTTTTTTTGTCTTGCCTTGGGTTTTAGGATTTTACTCTTGAGGTAGAACCCTATTTAACATTTAACGGTGACGAGAATGACATAAATGCTCCTCCGTCTTTGGCAAATATGCGATTGGACCCAATATGATGTCTGCATATGGTAGCATGACCATGGATAACAAGGTTTGGCACTGTTGGGCATGGCCGCAAGGGAGAATTGTTATTTACTTCCCCTTCTTCTGCTTTTATTGGAACCGCTTAAAGCCCAATCACCTTTTTCTGAGGTGTTATTTTAGTAAGTTTAGTTTAGTTACTAGTGAGGGGAACAAATACTATAACATAATGGCTGTTAAGTAACTAAATTCTGGCACTTTTTCGGAACGGGAAGTGAATAGATGATAAATAATTATAAATCAAACTAAAAGGTAAAAGGTGGAGTCAGCTCACATTCTTCGCATCTGTGTTTTGTTTGCTGCTACTGTTTATGGTCTGACACTAGATGTGGCAATGTGCATGTGATGTGGTTTGAATGTGTATGTTCACCAGCCACTGTACATGTGTGTCTTTATCTGTCTCAGTCCTCCTTCTGTCTCTCTTTCTCTTACCTCTTCTCACTGCCTATATTCCTGTTTTACCTGCAGCATGTTGGGTGGCAATGAGCATGCACGTTTTGGGGTAATGAGCATGCCAGTTTCCTAATGTATTGTTTCTGTGTTCCAATGTACAGTAAGTCTGTTGTGTTTCCTACTGTCACAACATTAATCACCAGTCTGGGTTACATGGAGAGATTATTACAATCCTTGTGTTGAGCTCTATTGTTTTGGTGTTACAAGAAATAACACCAAAAAAATTAGTGACCACTTCCAAGAGTTAGTGATGATCCTTGCCCTCAAACAATGAAGTAGTCAAACTTTTCACAAAACAAATCATTCTGTCTGTTCGTATAAAATAAATGGTAACAATGCCTTGGATCGCCTATTTGAGATGCGACCTGAACTGGTGTATTGATGTCATTATGGCTGCTGACAGTGTTCTGTTGTTTCATTGACATGATTTGCAAACGTTTGGCACCATGGTTGCCATTTTGGATCTATGATGGCCTAAACCTTCTCATTAGCTGTTTCTCAATACACATTCATATCTGTAATTTGTGAGATGTTTTGCAACAAGTTTTGTTCCGATTCAAAATATCTTGCCGGTAACTGTCAAAATGCTCAAATGGTGTTATGAACTTTGGTTTGCTCCCTATTGGATTAGTCTGCAATGCACTGAGTAAATTATTTGGTATTGAGAAACAGACTGTAAGTTTTCAGAAGAAAAAGGTTTGTGCACTCACAGATCTTCTCTCTTTCCCCCTTATATTAGCGCGCAGATGAGAATATAACCATTGACACCACCCTACTGGTCCATTTCTTTGGGAAGAAAGGGAAGGCTGAGCTCACGTTTGATGACTTTTACAGGTACAGTATTATTCAGTATAACCAGCACAAAAACTGTGATCTGCTAATGCAATGCTGACTTACCTAGGACAAATATCAAAACTCTTTACCACGTTTCAGGTAACCGCTTCACCTCCTCTCATATTTTCAGGTTCATGGATAATCTCCAAACTGAAGTGCTGGAGATTGAATTTCTGACCTACTCCAAAGGGATGACCACCATCAGTGAAGAAGACTTTGCCAAGATCCTCTTGCGCTTCACCAATGTGGAGAATATTGGCGCTTACCTGGAAAATGTCAAGCAGAGCATACCTGATGAAAAGGTATAGTATAACCATTATATCCTGACATAGTAGCCTCCACACTAATATACATTGTAAATCAATAAGACATTCCTTGTGTAAGCCTCTTGAACAAATAAATGCTGCACATAGTGTTCTTGAGAGCAGTTGCCTCGAAAGCGTGTATTGCTTTTAAATGGTATTTTAAATTTAATTCATCGCTTCAATACATGCAGATTACCTTGGTTTTATCTGAAGTCCTGCTGGGGTGTATTTTGTATTCCTCATTCATCTTTGCACTTAGCATCCTATGCCGCCCTTAAGGTAAGATAAAGATGGTGCACTCAATAAAAAAGTATGTGATTAATCTTTTCTTTCTTTCTTTTAGTTTATTTCGAACATGAACACATTTACATCATAATACATCACACAATTTCATATCATTTCATTTACATCATGCCCAAAAAGGAGTAGGAAGAAGCAAAGCTTATTATCTCTGTTTATACATGATTCATGTGATATTTTATTGTGATTAGTCACGAGCTACCTCGTTAAATTTGACAGCACCTAAAATACGTAGTATTTGTCCGTAGGAAGTTGTTTACTATCAAAAAGCAAAACTGGACTAACATCATTTTACACACATCCATAATGCACATCACTGGCAGCACTCAACCCAATATAGAATTGGAAACATTTTGCAATATGGGACATAAAAAACTGGAATTGGAAAATGATATAGATGCAGACAAAAACTTTTTCTAACACATCAGAAATCACTGTTCTTATTGTACATAAGAACAATATAATAACAGCAGTAGATGTGTGCAGCAGCAGTGTTAATGGGTCTAACTGAAGTATTTGACACAATAACCACAATATTTTATTAATGAATTAGAACGATCTCGGTAAAACTAAAATAATGCTACTATGGTAACAATAGAAGAAAAAGTCAAACACAAATACATAGTAGGAATTAAGAGTAACGTAAATCTAATTTTTGGGTGTAATAATAGATGATCAAATGAACTGCAAATTTCATATAAAAATACAACTCAAAGTGGCAAGAAATATTTAAATAATGAAAAAAGCCAAAAACATTCTAGACCAAAAAATTACTCCATATTGTTTACTGCTCGCTAGATGTTTTGTGTAGAAATATGGGGAAACAATGACAAAAGCACACTTCATTCATTAACAGTGTTACAAAAAAGGTCAGTTAGAATTGTACACAATGTTGGATATAGAGCAGTGGTCCCCAACCTTGAAAATTTGTCCCACGGACCGGGGGGGGGTTATGTTTTTATTTTTTTATTTATTTATTTTTTAATCAAAGAAATACAATCAAGTGTGCTTATGGACTGTATCCCTGCAGACTGTATTGATCTATATTGATAGATAGATAGATAGATAGATAGATAGATAGATAGATAGATAGATAGATAGATAGATAGATAGATAGATAGATAGATAGATAGATAGATAGATAGATAGATAGATAGATAGATAGATAGATAGATAGATAGATAGATAGATAGATAGATAGATAGATAGATAGATAGATAGATAGATAGATAGATAGATAGTACTTTATTGATTCCTTCAGGAGAGTTCCCTCAGGAAAATTTAAAATATATCAAAAAATGTAATTTAATTTTAAATTTAAAATTAATTTAATTTCAATTTAAAATATACCAAAAAAAAAAAAAAAAACATTTTTTATTTCTTGTGCGGCCCGGTACCAATCGGTCCACGGACCAATACCGGGCCGCACAAGAAATAAATAAAAAATAAATAAATACTTTTTTTTTTTTTTTAATTAAATCAACATAAAAAACACAATATATACATTATATATCAATATAGATCAGCCCGGTGGTTGGGGACCACTGATTTAGAGAACATACAAACCCTTTGTTTATTGAATCAAAGATATTGAAATTCAATGATCTGGTATTTAGTTTTTTTTGCACTTTAAGGGGTTGTTCAAACACAAAGTGTTTACAAAGTATAAGGAAGAGGAACAATGATAATTATTGAAAATAAAATATGATTCATCTCTTTATGTGAATCGTAACTGAGTTAAATATTTATGAATATAACTGTTGTATTTTGAAATCATTGATATAATTGTGTTACAAATTGGAAACAGGAAGTGAACATATGTGTAAGAAACTTTTATGAAGTAAAAAAGGGGTAGGATTAAATAAGCTCTGGTTCTTCCTTTTTGAGCATGTTATAAAGAGAAATGAAAATATGTGATGTATCGTGTTTACACCGCAGTGATGTACAACATAAATGTCAATGTCAAAAACAGAAAATAAAGGTAGGGGGTTTGTGGTCCTTTTTAGTCACAAATCAGACTGAGAATGCTAAGTCAGCAGTGAACCGGTGGTCTGAACCATGTGCGCTTTGTGTTAAACATCATCAAATAGTGAAGGTATCGTCACACAGCTGAACATTTTTACAATACAAATTGCAAGTGTTTTTTTTGTGGTTTAGCATTTTATCTTGAGAGTAAAGAAAGTCTTCAATTCCCTTTTATATCTGTTTGATATATTCCTCCTTCCTCTGAGTACCCCTGCCTCCCAGCAATGAATAGCACCTGAAATTTCCCACCACCATCTCTGCCTCAGGCTGTTGTCGCCCGCCACACTTCGGCGCTCCACTGCCTCACTCGACCACACACACATTCACACATGCACTTTCTTTCCTCTCTTTCCTGCTATATATTGTATTAATTCATTTGCAATGGCATACTTGCATTTTTTTTTAATTTATAAGGCAAAGCTGCCTTGATTATTTTTTCCAATTGATCAAGGATCACCATTTGCTTTTGATTGAGAGTTAAATATATCCTCCTTTTACACACCTTTTGTTTATCCAAGAGTTAATGTGCCTCAAAAAGTATGTTTTTTTTGGTCTTTCAGGGAATCACATTCGATGAATTCCGATCCTTCTTCCAGTTTCTCAACAACCTGGAGGACTTTGCTATTGCCATGCAGATGTACAATTTTGCTGCTCGCTCCATCGGACAAGGTTGGAACCCAGCTTTTAAAACAAGAGCTACAAGAACATGTCGTCCTCCTTTTTGGTGTGCAAAAACACTCACACACACACACAAAGAAACAGTATTTGTTTTTTGTTCCACCAGATGAGTTTGCAAGGGCAGTGTATGTGGCCACAGGTCTAAAGCTGACACGTCACTTGGTCAACACTATCTTCAAGATCTTTGACGTGGATCACGATGACCAGCTGTCTTACAAGGAGTTCATTGGCATCATGAAGGATCGGCTGCACAGAGGAGCCAGGGTAAGGAAAAGAATGTGAAAAAAATTAAGGGCCCTATTCGCTATTCTCTAATAGTGTAAAAATAGTGGATTTTTACACTATTATGATTTTTTTTTAATATATACACTACCGTTCAAAAGTTTGGGGTCACATTGAAATGTCCTTATTTTTTAAGGAAAAGCACTGTACTTTTCAATGAAGATAACTTTAAACTAGTCTTAACTTTAAAGAAATACACTCTATACATTGCTAATGTGGTAAATGACTATTCTAGCTGCAAATGTCTGGTTTTTGGTGCAATATCTACATAGGTGTATAGAGGCCCATTTCCAGCAACTATCACTCCAGTGTTCTAATGGTACAATGTGTTTGCTCATTGGCTCAGAAGGCTAATTGATGATTAGAAAACCCTTGTGCAATCATGTTCACACATCTGAAAACAGTTTCGCTCGTTACAGAAGCTACAAAACTGACCTTCCTTTGAGCAGATTGAGTTTCTGGAGCATCACATTTGTGGGGTCAATTAAACGCTCAAAATGGCCAGAAAAAGAGAACTTTCTTTTGAAACTCGACAGTCTATTCTTGTTCTTAGAAATTAAGGCTATTCCACAAAATTGTTTGGGTGACCCCAAATTTTTGAACGGTAGTGTATATACACAGTACAGGCCAAAAGTTTGGATGCACTTTCTCATTTAATGCGTTTTCTTTATTTTCATGACTATTTACATTGTAGATTGTCTCTGAAGGCATCAAAACTAGGAATGAACACATGTGGAGTTATGTACTTAACAAAAAAAGGTGAAATAACTGAAAACATGTTTTATATTCTAGTTGCTCTGATTACTGCTTTGCACACTCTTGGCATTCTCTCGATGAGCTTCAAGCACACCTGTGAAGTGAAAACCCTTTCAGGTGATTACCTCTTGAAGCTCATCGAGAGAATGCCAAGAGTGTGCAAAGTAGTAATCAGAGCAAAGGGTGGCTATTTTGAAGAAACTAAAATTTAAAACATGTTTTCAGTTATTTCACCTTTTTTTGTTAAGTACACATGTGTTTATTCAATACTTTTTTATTAACTTTGAATTCCAGTTGTGTGATTAACCACATGCATTCATACAATAGATAAACAGCTCTGATAAAATTCCATATTCTTTAAAATATTTTTTTTTAAAAATAAAATCATACCCAAACATTTAATGACGTCAAATACAAATAAGGCAACAAGAGAAATATCCAACATTACTCTTTTCTAAATTAAATCTGTACAGCAGATATATCGGGCAGCTACAGCAACACTGTTATTTGCCTGAGTGGCTCGACAGGACAGATTAAAAAATCAAAAATCAATAAGAATAAAAAATAAATCAATTATTGATTTTTTTTAATCGATTAAGAATCGTTACAAATAAGAATTGCGAATAATTTGAAAATCGTTTTTTTTTTGACACCCCTAGTATTTATTAGTATACGTACCTCTTGGCTCACTCATCGTGACAGACTCAATGAAATTCTGAGGAGTCATGTACAGCTGCCCTTCATATTCCACAGAGCTGAACAACTGGAAGCGGTGTTCGTGGGACGACATGAGCACATCTCCATCCTCAAAGTCCATAGAATGTGCCTGTAAAATAAAAGACATGTACTTTAAAGGAAACTAGAATATAAAACATGTTTTCAATTATTTCACCTATTTTTATTAAGTACATAACTCCACATGTGTTCATTCATAGTTTTGATGCCTTCAGTGACAATCTACAATGTAAATAGTAATGAAAATAAAGAAAACGCATTGAATGAGAAAGTGTGTCCAAACTTTTGGCCTGTACTGTACATTTAAACCATTTATTATAACCAAGACGTTCCTGCTAGCTACAACCTCACTTCCTTTGACACTCACGGTATGTAGAGAAGAAAAGATTAGAGACACATATAAATTAAGCATTAATCCTTGAAAGACAAAGTTGGACTTATTCGTGCGTCGTTAAGTAACGTACTTGATTGACATACCGAGTGCCGTACTGCTGTGTTGGTGACACTAATGAAAAAAAGGATATGTTTGATTGCAGTTAATTTTCTGCTACAAATATTTATCTGTCATCTACAATTCATGTCTGCAGTTTTTTTATGGTGTGAAGTTCATATTTTGTCTCATTATTTAGCTATGGATGTCAATGTTGTTCAGCAATGTTTGCTAGCGGTATCAAGATTCAGTATATGCTGTTGAGCCTACGAGAGATTTATTCATCTAGTTTAGTAATATTATTAAGGATATTTTCTTGATGCTAACAAATATCACCAAAGACGCTATAATGTGGTCATCCGTGTGGAATAAAGCGCTTGGCTTTCCTGCAAAACAACAACTAGATTTTGGTTTCTGTTATGAAAATCGACAACGAAAGTACAGTGGATTGGACCAACAATCACAATATTTATTACTAGGGCTTAACATGTCAACCAGGTCTGCAGTTATATTTAGGCATAGCAACCACAAAATAACAGAAAACTAATGCAATCTATTGTTCTTTCTTGACTATTAGTTCTGCTCTCAAACACTACTAATATAGGAGAGAATAAACTCGATTGCATCACAGAAAGTTTCTCAAACAAATCAAATGTTCAAACAATCATATTACAACGTGATCGCTACAGACACGATCATGGTCCGATTGTATTCCACAAGATGATGAATGTGATATTTTTAAAAGCCATTTCCTTCTGCGCACTTTAGTTTTTTCCCCTGACCAGATTACCTTTATGAACCACTTCTTGCAGGACTCCATGAAAGCTCTTTCCTATCTCTCTATTTGAACAATTACGGCATTTTCTGCTCAAACTCTACACTCACTTTCACTTGTTTTTAATGCTACGCTCAAACTGCTTGACCATCATGTGAAACCCCAGCAACTGCCTATGCGGTCCATTGCTAAAACCGCCACTGTCATTCATGTGAACTGTACTCAGTACAACAACAACACACGCATTCTATGGAAGTGCACCAGTAAGTCAGAATAAAGTGCCTTGATTACTACAGTAGGTGATTTGCTGATTTATTTGAGTGGGGAAACAGCGGTTAAATCCATACATATGTTGTCATGGTTGAACACAAGTACAAATATTATCTCAAAATATTTAATATAATTCACCCTATGACATAAAAAGACCATTTGAATACTCATTGGACCAATGATTATGTCATATCATTGTGCGGTATGTACATTTTCGGGAAACCCTTAGGGGATTTTTGAGGATGTTTGATCTTTGCTATGCTGACAGTTTGGAGGAAAAAAGGCTGCTAACAACTCCACCTAATTACTTGAAGTGGTGAAAAACGCCAAATGAAATGGAAAGCGCCTCTTGTCGCTGGGCTTGAGCTGCTTGTAAAGAACAACACTGCAGTCTAGTGGTATTTTCAGACAAGTTGTTAGAGTCCACTGTTGTGTCTTGCAACAAAACTAAGATAACATGTGTCACACTGTTACTAATTACTTACAGCATTCCTCTTCTTTTCTGTCTGTCCCCTCTTCCCTGCCTTTTTCCTGCATTCTTCATCTCTTTTTCCAAATGTTTACTATCACAAATGTCACAACACTACATAAAAATGCTAAAAACCTGTAATTCAGCTCACATTGTTTCTCTTCTCTTGTATTGCTACAAATTGCTCTTATACACTTCTCCCTACACTTTCTATTTCTCTCTGACATCTCTCAGGGATATAAATCAATGGAGCGAGCCACCTCCTTTAAATCCTGTCTGAAAAGGGAACTGGCAAGCAGATAAGTATGACCAATAATTATACAAATACCATATTTAGTGGTGAAAAAAACAGTTCTTATTGTACTACAAAACTGATTTAGGAATATTGTGGGAAAGTTGAAGCTGGCTAACAAATGGCTTGCTTTCAAAATCACAATGTGTTCAGTTGCACTATTTTTACTATTAGTCCCATGTATTTTATTTTTTATTTTCCCACTGCCCTTATTTGTCATGTGTTTTTAGATGAAGGGGCATCACCCACATCCACGATACCGCTGAGGCCAAGAGAAAGAAAGCTGATGCATGTTAAGAGGAACAATACAGGCGGACAAATGGAGGACGACCATTAATAAACCAAGTCTGAAGCTTTACAACAGGACCATTTGAAAAGCTGAATACAAACTGGAAAAAAAAATAATCAATATACAGTATAAGTTATTGTCTATTGATGTTGTTTATATATATACTGAACTAATATATTTGCATTATTATCCTGCACACTGTTTATTTCCTCATTCTATGTCATGCTCATCTAGATTTATTTATACATTATCTTGTTTGCTTTTAACCTATTTTATGCACACCATATGTTTAATGTTATACCAAGTGTTAACATTCAATGATTGTGCACAATACATATTTATTTAAAATACTAAACAGAAAGGTACTTCCTGAAGTGTAAAATAATATTTTCCAAGGTAATAAATTAATCAAAATATATTTCCTACGTAAGAACTTTTATTTTATTATTTTTCTCTGTTATACTTGACCTACTTTTAATTGAAGAATAAATATACACCTACAATGTACAAACACATTGAGGCACTTTCAATACAAGACGATTCAATATTTTTGTTTCAATATTTTACAACAGGTCGAGACATTTACAATTAATAAATCAAATCCTCATACAAAACAACGGTAAAAGTAAATATAAGAGACTATACAATTGAGGATAAAATACAATTTATTAAAAAAAATAAAAATAAATAGAAACTTATATTTTTATTATTTAATGAGAACTTTTATTTTGGTGGCAGGGACAGGCTTTTGCATTGCGCATGCCCAGTGAACACTCTTACGTAACCTCTTCTTTGGACAGCCATTTTGTAGGTTAATTAACCCAACGGGCAGGTACATTTTCTTTCAGGATTTCGCATGTTGGTCATAACTTTGATACACACTGGTAAGTTAACAATATTCCCTTATTAGCAGTGTTAAATAAAATAAATTTAAGTTAGGAGTGCTCGAGTGTTTCTTATAGGTACAAATCCTGGCCTCACTCACAAGAGCCTTAATTGCAGTTGTCTGTAGTACACTCGACGTTGCTTATGTCTGTTACGTCCCTTAAATTAGTTGTCTTAACCCTGTGTGTTTGTTTTGTGTTTTAATGCGGTGTGGAGTGAAACATGTCTTACTGTTTCGTTATTTTACTAGCTTTTAAAAGTTTTTAACTCATTTGCGGTATTACCTCAATGCTGCCCTCTAGTGTCTGAGGAGAAAACTGTTAGCTAAACGTACACAACAGACCTCGGTAGTATAATGTAATAATGTATTTAATTGGAGGACAGAGTCCCGAATGTTCATACAGTGTTTTTTCAAACCAGGTCAGCCATAAATGTTTTAACTATGCTTATCATTCGAGCGTTTTAATTTTACATCAGAACTGTTAGTACGTTGCTGTGTTTCTTTGGGGACATTTTAATTGACGGACCCTATCTTTTGCCTGTTCCCCGTATTAAGTGACTATTGAACATACAGCGCCGCTACAACATGGCAACTATTTATGTAATGATATGCTTTATACGCTGCTTCGAAAATGTTTTATATACGTGATTTTGTTGATGGTAAAACAACTAATCACGTCAGATATCGCAATGCATTCTGGGGCGTACACGCACTAGCGTTCTAGATAATTATACATAATATAAAGGGTTCTAATCCGCCAATAATGACATACACGTACTTGGTTTGTTTTTCGTGTATAAACTGTTATTTTACAGGAGTAAACAGCAAGAGCACCTCAAGTGTAAAAAGTAGCCCTGGAGATGACGTGCCGTTGAAATCCAATGTTAGGTTAAGACTATACTTTCAGGGATCATTTCTATAGTTCTTGACTTGAGAAATGTGTTTCTAAAGTGTTTGGTCTCGCTAACCACGATGAAGAGATGAGATATCCCTTCCTGAACGTGAAGCTGACATTGAATAATGATTCTATCATAAGTTCAGTGTCATTGATGAACGTTCATCGCCCCCTTGTGGGGTTTTGATGGAAGGGGTATGTTCAGAGCGGTTATAGCTATTAATTGTAAAATACAAAGGATATTGTTGCATGTCTGTAAATAAAGATACCGTAGGTATATAGCTCCACTAATGGGCATTGAAGTGATACTTATAAAGGCAAAATGTATTATTCCAAAAATAATAAAACATATAACACCACCAGAATTAGAGATATTACAAGTCAAAGTGATGAAACTTAGTGTTACGTTCATGACTTGGTGTAACTAAACATTACCCTATAACAGGGGTGCCCACACTTTTTCAGCTGGCGAGCTACTTTTTAAATGACCAAGTCGAGGTGATCTACTTCATACACACACATATATATATATATATATATATATATATATTTATATATATATATATATATATATATATATATATATATATATATATATATATATATATGTGTATATATATATATATATATATATATATATATATATATATATATGTGTATATATATATATATATATATATATATATATATATATATATATATATATATATATATATATATATATATATATATATATATATATATATATATATATATATATATATATGTATGTATGTATGTATGTATATATATATATATATATATGTATATGTATGTATATAAATATATATTTATGTATATATATATATATATATATATATATATATATATATATATGTATATATGTGTGTGTATGAAGTATATATTTAAATATATATTTATGTATATATATATATATATATATATATATATATATATATATATATATATATATATATATTTACATAAATACATAAATATAATTTTTTTGCCGTTTTTGTTCACTTGTAAAAGGTGTACAAAATACATGCATGTTTAAAGGCCTATGAAATGATTTTTTTTTATTTAAACGGGAATAGCAGATCCATTCTATGTGTCATACTTGATCATTTCGCAATATTGCCATATTTTTGCTGAAAGGATTTAGTAGAGAAAATCGACGATAAAGTTCGCAACTTTTGCTCGCTGATAAAAAAAAGCCTTGCCTGTACCGGAAGTAGCGTGACGTCACAGGAGCTAGGATTCCTCACAATTCCCCGTTGTTTACAATGGAGCGAGAGAGATTCGGACCGAGAAAGTGATGATTACCCCATTAATTTGAGCGAGGATGAAAGATTCGTAGATGAGGAACGTTACAGTGAATGACTTGAGAGGCAGTGATAGACGTATCTTTTTTCGCTCTGACCGTAACTTAGGTACAAGCTGGCTCATTGGATTCCACACTCTCCTTTTTCTATTGTAGATCACGGATTTGTATTTTAAACCACCTCGGATACTATATCCTCTTGAAAATGAGAGTCGAGAACGCGAAATGGACATTCAGTGCCTTTTATCTCCACGACAATACATCGGCGAAATGCTTTAGCTACGAGCTAACGTGATAGCATCTTGCTTTAACTGCATATAGAAACAAAAGAAATAAACCCCTGACGGGAAGTATAGATAGAAAATCAACAATACTATTAAACCGTGGACATGTAAATACACGGTTAATGCTTTCCAGGCTGGCGAAGGTTAACAATGCTGTGCTAACGACGCCATTGAAGCTAACTTAGCAACCAGACTGCACAGAGCTATGCTAAAAACATTAGCTCTCCACCTACGCCAGCCAGCCCTCATTTGCTCATCAACACCCGTGCTCACCTGCGTTCCAGCGATCGGCAGAAGGACGAAGGACTTCACCCGATGCGTTTGGCGGCCCGGAGACGTAGGAAGTCAAGGTGAAGTCGGCGGCTAGCGCGGCTAGCGCGGCTAGCACGGCTAGCGCTCCAACAAAGTCCTCCTGGTTGTGTTGCTGTAGTCCGCTGCTAATACACTGATCCCACCTACAACTGTCTTCTTTGCAGCTTTCGTTGTTCATTAAAAAAATTGCAAAAGATGTCCAGAATACTGTGGAATTATGAAATGAAAACAGAGCTTTTTGTATAGGATTCTACGGGGTACCATAACTTCCGTTACTCGGACTTCGTCACGCGCATACGTCATCATACCGTGATGTTTCAGCCGGATATTTCCCGGGAATTTTAAAATGTCACTTTATAAGTTAACCCGGCCGTATTGGCATGTGTTGCAATGTTAAGATTTCATCATTGATATATAAACTATCAGACTGCGTGGTCGGTAGTAGTGGGTTTCAGTAGGCCTTCAACATATAGATTGCCATCTTTCATGAAGATATTCTTGTCTTCATGAAAGATGGCACAAGAATATAAGTTGGTGTATTACCTGATTCTGATGACTTGCATTGATTGTAATCAGACAAGATTCACAGTAGTGCTGACAACTTCCACATTTTCGATTTTACATCGTGGAGGAGAAAAAAAAGTCCTCCTTTCTGTCCAATACCACATTGAAGTGGTTGGTTTTGGCATCCTGTTTGTCCAGCTTCCATACTCGTTTTTTTACACTTTACAAGAAATAGATCGACGGCAAACTCGGTGGCTTGCTAGCTTGTTAGCGCTAGCTTTCGGAGACTCTTGCTTTGTTAGTGCAGGCAGCATCGAGCAGCACTTTTATTGTGAAGACAGGGATTGTGCGGTCAGTCTCTAGGCTTTTGACAGCAAGGTTGGAATAAAACCTGTTTCTCGCCTTCCTGACGGTCTTTTTTTCCTTCACACTGAGCTGGCTGCAGCCAGCGTCATCACACAAGATCCTCGGGTGCCTTGAATGTCAATCAAGTAACGTCATAGGGAAGATTTATGATCGCAAATTTTTAGGTCTATTTTTTCAATGCCTGGCTGGCGATCGACTGACACACACTGCGCGATCGGCCGGTAGATCGCGATCGACGTAATGGGCACCCCTGCCCTATAGGATGAAGGCAATTGCATTTTATTGATATTTGAAATGTATTCAATGTTTATAAATGAATATTTAAATATACTAAATGTAAAAAAGGGAATAAATATTCAAAATAAGATCATTAAATGAAATCTAGTTTGGTTACGCCATCATGAGCGCAACGCGAGGTTGTAAAAGTTTCAACTACAATTCTAAATAAGATGTCAAAAGCAAACTGAAATCAAATACACACAGCTTAAAGATTGATCAATACCTATTTAGATTTAGTAATACATAAATATGATGATTTATCAAAATATACCTGAACAGAACGCTCATGATGGTTACACCAAAAAGTAACGCTATGAATCGCGTTTTTCCAAGTTTTTGGGGCATTTTAATGCTATTTCTAAGCATCTCCTTTTTATTATCGTTGATTTTAAATGGTCAAACTAATGCATATTATATATGCATGCCCTAGTAAACAAAAAAAAAGTCATATTTATTTTGATTGTTACATTTTGAAGTACATTTGTGCAGGTGGGTGCGAATGTACCCATTACCAGAGCTGTACACACGTATTTTGAAGAAGATCAGCCATTCAATAGGGACTACAAACTCCTCAATTTAGCCTGGGGGTTTCATGGAAAAAATGTAATGGGGGCTTGTAAAATCACTGCACAATAACTTTAAAAGTAGAGTCAACTTCAGATTGTGTTCTTTGTTTAAAAATAGAAAAAGGACATTCTGAAAATGTACAAATCATAATGTTGTTGCGGGTTGTTGTTTTTTAACACTTACACGTGAAACAGGGGTTAGTGCATCTGCCTCACAATATGAAGGTCCGGGGTTCGATCTTGCGCTCGGGATCTTTCTGTGTGGAGTTTGCATGTTCTCTCTGTGACTGCGTGGGTTCCCTCCGGGTACTCCGGCTTCATCCCACCTCCAAAGACATGCACCTGGGGATAGGTTGATTGGCAGCACTAAATTGCCCCTAGCAGTGGTTCTTAACCTGGGTTCGATCGAACCCTAGGGGTTCGGTGAGTCGGCCTCAGGGGTTCGGCGGAGCCTCCGACACGGAGGTAAAGACACACCCGACTTATCGTGTAAATAAAAACTTCTCCCTATCGGCGTATTATGGATACCCCCAAACAATGTTCCCTCTAATTTTCCATCTGATTTGCAGGTTGTTTGATTGATCAATTGAAACTTTTACTAGCAGATTGCAAAGGAAGAGAATACACTATATGAAACAGTACAGTTTACACAGTAATATTCCGTACAATTGACCACTAAATGGTAACACCCGAATAAGTTTTTCAACTTGTTTAAGTCGGGGTCCACGTTAATCAATTCATGGTAATGTGTGTAAGGTGTGTAATTTGTTGTGAATTCATGCACTGTGTTGGTTTTGTTCTTTGAACAAGGTGATGTTCATGCGCGGTTCATTTTGCGCACCAGTAAGAAAACATAACTTTTTCCTGAATTTGAAAAAAAAAACATTTTATTTTTCACTAAAGAAGGGTTCGGTGGATGGGCATATGAAACTGGTGGGGTTCGGTACCTCCAACAAGGTTAAGAACCATTGGCCCCTAGTGTGTGAATGTGAGTGTGAATGTTGTCGGTCTATCTGTGATGAGGTGGCGACTTGTCCAGGGTGTACCCCGCCTAACGCCCGAATGCAGCTGAGGTAGGCTCCAGCAACCCCGAAAGGGACAATCAAGATAAAAAAATAATATCAAAATCAAATTACAGCATGTTGTTTATGTAGTTTGCTAATTTTCTCTGACTGGTGCACTAACATGTGGTTTGTTTGTTTTTTTACATATGTAGCATCATCTACAAAGATAGAAAGAATTGCTATTGCAACATCTAGTGGACACATTTAGATACAGCGGTTTCTTTCATTCAAAAATGTTGGCTTATTTTTATACTTAGCAAACTCAACCTGTTCCGTTTGACACCCCTGAGCTATAAGTAATGTTGTATGACATTAGTATAATCAAATATTTATCTGATTTAAGTTATGAGGTAGAAAATGGATGGATGGGTGGCGACCTGACCAGGGTGTACTCCGCTTTCCCCCCGAATGCAGCTGGGGGGCTGGGACAGGCTCCAGCACCTAGTATAATCAAATATTTATCTGATTTAAGTTATGAGGTAAAAAATGGATGGATGGATGTTAAAATAAACCTGTTGCAGAATTATGACATGATTCTATCATAAGTTCAGTGTCATTGATGAACGTTCATCGCCCCCTTGTGGGGTTTTGAAGGAAGGGATATGTTCAGAGTGGATAGATTTAAAAGCTGTTAAATACAATGGTTCGGGTTACTAGCGAGGGCTTGATTTTAAAGTAAATTAAGACATACTGAGATGACCAGCTATAACAGCGGTGGCTCGGGGGCCACATGAAGAAAAATCTACTCCCAAGTGGGCCGGACTGGTAAAATCACTGCATGATAACTTTAAAATAAAGACAACTTCAGATTGTTTTCTTTGTTTGAAAATAGAACAAGCACATTCTGAAAATGTACAAATCATAATGTTGTTGGGGGTTTTTTACACTTACATGTTGCGGTTGATAGTATTCTATCTTTATTTGTCGTTATTTATACTTTCTGAATAAATTATGTGATAATGTTCATCAGTCAACTCATTGGTGTTAATTTTCAATCTATCAAGATAAAATAATAATATCAAAATTAAATTACAGCATGTTATTTATGTAGTTTGCTCCTTTTCCTTGACTGGTGCACTAACATCATGTGTTTTTTTTTTTTTTTTTTACATATGTAGCATAATCTACAAAGATACAAATAATTGCTATTGTGACATCTAGTGGACACATTTAGAAACAGCGGTTTCTTTCATTCCAAAATGTTGGTTCATTTTTATACTTAGCAAACTAATCATGCGGGCCGGATAAAACCTGTTTGTACGTTTGATACCTCTGCCTTAGATGAAGAATTAATCATAATATACCCTGAGGTAAATAAATACAAATTAAAAAAGGTGCTGCAAACAAACGTATTTCTGTGTCTGTCTCGCCATCGCTGGGTATAAGTTGGCTGTCAAAATTGACCAACTACTCTGTTTATGGCCTAAAACTGCTATGTACAAGTGAGAGGCATGATTTATAATCGAGAATTAACTTTTACCAACTCAAGCGATGCAGCAGCTCAATATAGCAGCATAAGCAAGTTAGCTCTCTGGGATCACGCCGCCGCTAAAAGTGGTTTGTCTACGTTATCGCTTATATAATATATTAGTGCTAATACTTGGTTGATATTCATGTAAGGACATATAAATGGGGTATTGCTGAAGGTTTTTAGAGGGCTTTATGGGCTCAATAGAGTTCTTATATTAGCTGCATTGTCAGCCATCTCCTACTTGCCAAATTGTACAACTTAAAATGCATTAAAAAAAGAAAAACATTTGTGTCCTTTTAATTGTGAATGGTATGGGCAAAATTGCAAAACAAATACAGTACCCATTTAAGTCCTGTCAGGGTTTATTTTCAAGTGAAATTCAGGGCTCCAAAATAAGCACTGTCACCTCAAGGTAAAGGAGCAAGTACAGTCAAAATAAATTGCGGGATTAATCTGTGTTTATACATGATTGATGCAATCATGTTCTGAGAATAATCACACGGTAACCTTGGCAGTTTAGATAAATATATTCAAAGTATTATACAACATTTTAATGAAATTATCATTAATAATATTGTTTTTCTAGTTGCATGCCTACCGACTGAAAGCAGCTGGGCTAGGCTCCAGCCAACCCCGCGACCCCAACAGGGACAAGCTGTAGAAAATGGATGGATGGATAATCGAATCATAACCTTAGAATGGTGAGTTGTCCAAAGATTTTTACATTTAGTCCATACTGAATAGAGGACCAAGCAAGTAGTGGAAATAAGCAACAGGAAACAAAAGATGACACACTAATGTCCATCTTTACTAAGTAGCAAAAACTGATGCTCATTAATTAATATTTAATTTGTTAATGTTTTAGTGTTCTAATGTTATTAGTTGGAAAATCAAAAATGACACAATTAGATTAGAGCTGTTTTTGTGTTTTCTTTTGTTGTTGTTGTTACTATCTGGTCAATGTTCAGCATTTAATGACATTAAAAAAAATTATATTACTATATTTTCACATTAGTAATTAATTTTACACATATGTAATAAATCAATTTAAATAACAACAAAAAATCTGAAGAGCCAAAAGAAGTGGCTCCCTTCTAAATTGTAGAAATTCCCATCGCTATAGTCGATCAATTAATTGTGTTTTTTTGGAGTTTGTGTCATTGTGGTGTTATTAATTTTACACACCTAAATAGTCTCTTTTTGAGTCGTGTCATTCAGGACACAATCCAGAGAGATGACGGCGACCAAGAAAATGTGAGGATTGTAATTGAAGGCATGACAGAATTAAAAACCCATTAACAATGTCATCACAGCGTTTGTGTTACTGTGTAGGCAGAATTATGCTCTTGATCTTAGCTCCCCAGACTGCCTCAAGGACTATTTTGGATGTTTTCAAAAGATTGTGATGAATTTGAATGCCCACAAGTTAAGTTCAAAGATCCAGCAGCTGAAAATCAAATTGTTTGCTTAATAGGTAAAGACTAAAAGCATTGGGACGTTCCCTACTTTGCTATTTAGGTGGAATAGAGCGACTCCCATTGAAGTTTATTCATTCCTCTTTCCTAGCTATTTCTTACACATGAGTTTGTTCACTTCCTTGAATTGTTACCCTATTGAGTCATTTTTTGAGAGCATCCATGATACTTCTGAGGCCAAGAGAAAGTTAGCTGGTGCATGTTAAGAGGAACAATACAGGTAGGAAAATTGATGACGAACATTGATAAACCAAGTCTGAAGTTTTACAACAGGAACATTTCAACAGCTGAATAAAAACTGAAATATACTGTGTATTAGTTATTGACTATTGATGTTGTTTATACATATACTGCACTAATATATTTGCATTATTATCCTGCACACTGTTTATTTCCTCATCCAATGTCATGATCATCTAGATTTATTTATACATTATCTTGCTTGCTTTTAATCTATTTTATGCACACCATATGTTTAATGTTATATCAAGTGTTAACATGTCATGATTGTGTGCAGTGCATATTTAATAGAACTATTAAACAGAAAATGAAATAATATTTTCCAAGGTAATACATGAATCATATTATATTTTTACATACCGTATTTTTCGTACTATAAGTCGCTCCGGAGTATAAGTCGCACCGGCCGAAAATGCATAATAAAGAAGGAAAAAAACATAAGTCGCACTGGAGTATAAGTCACGTTTTTGGGGGAAATTTATTTGATAAAACCCAACACCAAGAATAGACATTTGAAAGGCAATTTAAAATAAATAAAGAATAGTGAACAGGCTGAATAAGTGTACGTTATATGACGCATAAATAACCAACTGAGAATGTGCCTGGTATGTTAACGTAACATATTATGGTAAGAGTCATTCAAATAACTATAACATATAGAACATGTTATACGTTTACCAAACAATCTGTCACTCCTAATCGCTAAATCCCATGAAATCTTACACCTCTCGTCTCTTACGTGAATGAGCTAAATAATATTATTTGATATTTAACGGTAATGTGTTAATAATTTCACACATAAGTCGCTCCTGAGTATAAGTCGCACCCCCGGCCAAACTATGAAAAAAAAACTGCGACTTATAGTCCGAAAAATACGATAATAACTTTTATTTATTTTTTGTTTGTCATATTTGACCTACTTCTTTCAGAAGAAAATATTGAACAATCAACATACATCTACAATGTACTAACATATTGAGGCCCTTCCAATACAATACAATTTAATATTTTTGTTTCAATATTTTAGAACAAGTTGAGCAATTTACATAATACATCAAATTAAAGACAATATCCATACAAACAAAGCCTGTTAAAGTTAAGTAAATATGAGACAGTACAAATTGGATTAAAATAAAAAATATATAAATATACAAATAAAATAAATTAATTAGGGAAAAAAAACCGTAAGAAGTTTTATTTTGGTGGCAAATACAGGCTTTTGCGCATGCCCAGTGAACACCTTTATGTAACCTCTTCTTTGGACAGCCATTTTGGAGGTTAATTAACCCAACGGGCAGGTACATTTTCTTTCAGGAGTTTGCATGTTGGTCATGGCTTTGATACACACTGGTAGGTTAATAATCTCCCTTTTTACTTGTGTGAAGTAAAGAAATGTTAGTTACAAGCGCTCTAGTATTTCTAGAGGTACAAATTCTGGCCTCGCTAACTCGAGCATTAATTGCACTAGTCAATGCAGTAAACTTGATGATGCAAATGTCAGCTACGTCCCTTAAATTATTTGTCTTAAACCTGTGCTGCGTTTGTTTTGTGTTTTATTGCGGTGTGTTGAAAAAAATATCTTAACTGTTTCGTTGTTTTTATTCGCTTTTTAAAATGTGTTCAACTCATCTGCGGTATTACTTAAATGCTGCCCTCTAGTGTCTGAGGAGATAACTGTTAGCTAAACCTTAAACAACAGCCTTCGGTAGTATAATGCAATGTTATAATGTATTTGGTTTGAGGACATAGTACGAATGTTTCTACAATGTTTGCTCGAACCAGGTCAGTCTAATGTGCACTTTGCAAGGTTCACAAAATGTTTTACCTACGCGGATCATAATAATGTGTTAATCTTGCATCGGAACTAACGCGCGTCGCTTTGTTTCTTTGGGAACATTTTAATAGACGGACCTTTTTTTTGCCTGTTCACCGTATAAGTGCGCATTTAACATAGAGCGTCGTTTAAAGCCTGACTACTATTTGTGTAATTACATGCTTTTTACGCTGCTTCGAAGTTGTCAAGTGTTATATAAACGTGATTTCGTGTAAAGTAAAAACAACTATTAAAGCACGACATAGTACGAATGTTTCTACAATGTTTGCTCGAACCAGGTCAGTCTAATGTGCACTTTGCAAGGTTCACAAAATGTTTTACCTACGCGGATCATAATAATGTGTTAATCTTGCATCGGAACTAACGCGCGTCGCTTTGTTTCTTTGGGAACATTTTAATAGATGGACCGTTTTTTTTGCCTGTTCACCGTATAAGTGCGCATTTAACATAGAGCGTCGTTTAAAGCCTGACTACTATTTGTGTAATTACATGCTTTTTACGCTGCTTCGAAGTTGTCAAGTGTTATATAAACGTGATTTCGTGTAAAGTAAAAACAACTATTAAAGCACGCCAGATCGCGCAATGCATTCTGGGTCGTCAATGCACTAGCGTTGTAGATCATTATAAATAATTTAAGAGTTGTAATCCGTCAATAATGACATACACGTCCTTGCTTTGTTTTTCGTGTATAAACTGTTATTTTACAGGAGTAAACCGCAAGAGCGCCCCCAAGTGTAAAAAGTAGCCCTGGAAATGACTTGCCGTTGAAATCCAATGTTAGGTTAAGACTATACTTTCAGGGATCATTTCTATAGTTCTTGACTTGAGAAATGTGTTTCTAAAGTGTTTGGTCTCGCTAACCACGATGAAGAGATGAGATATCCCTTCCTGAACGTGAAGCTGACATTGAATAATGATTCTATCATAAGTTCAGTGTCATTGATGAACGTTCATCGCCCCCTTGTGGGGCTTTGATGGCAGGGGTATGTTCAGAGTGGTTATTTTAGAAACTGTTAAAAATATATCTAATTACAAAATTAATTATACCTGTACTGATTGTTTTATGGTGCATGGATCTTGATGTTCTGATATCCATCCATTCTTTTCTACCGCATGTCCCTTTCGGGGTCGTGGTGGGTGCTGGAGATGCACAGATGAATTCGGGCGGGAGACGAGGTACCCTGGTCAAGTCACCACCTCATCACAGGGCCAACATAGATAGACAGACAACATTCACACACTAGGGCCAATTTTTTTTTAGTGTTGCCAGTCAACCTACCCCCAGGTGCATGTTTTTGGAGGTGGGAGGAAGCCCACGCAGTCACGGGGAGAACATGCAAACTCCACACAGAAAGATCCCGAGCCCGGGATTGAACTCAGGACCTTCGTATTGTGAGGCACATGCACTAACACCTGTGCTGCTGTTCTGATATTTAAAGGCCTACTGAAATGATTTTTATTTTTATTTAAACGGGAATAGCAGATCCATTCTATGTGTCATACTTGATCATTTCGCGATATTGCCATATTTTTGCTGAAAGGATTTAGTAGAGAAAATTGACGATAAAGTTCGCAACTTTTGCTCGCTGATAAAAAAAAAGCCTTGCCTGTACCGGAAGTAGCGTGATGTCACAGGAGCTAGTATTCCTCACAATTCCCCATTGTTTACAATGGAGCGAGAGAGATTCGGACCGAGAAAGTGACGATTACCCCATTAATTTGAGCGAGGATGAAAGATTCGTAGATGAGGAACGTTACAGTGAAGGACTTGAGAGGCAGTGATGGACGTATCTTTTTTCGCTCTGACCGTAACTTAGGTACAAGCTGGCTCATTGGATTCCACACTCTCCTTTTTCTATTGTGGATCACGGATTTGTATTTTAAACCACCTCGGATACTATATCCTCTTGAAAATGAGAGTCGAGAACGCGAAATGGACATTCAGTGCCTTTTATCTCCACGACAATACATCGGCGAAATGCTTTAGCTACGAGCTAACGTGATAGCATCGTGCTTTAACTGCATATAGAAACAAAAAAAATAAACCCCTGACTGGAAGGATAGATAGAAAATCAACAATACTATTAAACCGTGGACATGTAAATACACGGTTAATGCTTTCCAGGCTGGCGAAGGTTAACAATGCTGTGCTAACGACGCCATTGAAGCTAACTTAGCAACCGGACCGCACAGAGCTATGCTAAAAACATTAGCTCTCCACCTACGCCAGCCAGCCCTCATCTGCTCATCAACACCCGTGCTCACCTGCGTTCCAGCGATCGGCAGAAGGACGAAGGACTTCACCCGATGCGTTTGGCGGCCCGGAGACGTAGGAAGTCAAGGTGAGGTCGGCGGCTAGCGCGTCTGCTCTACAACAAAGTCCTCCTGATTGTGTTGCTGTAGTCCGCTGCTAATACACCGATCCCACCTACAACTGTCTTCTTTGCAGCCCTTATTGTTCATTAAACAAATTGCAAAAGATGTCCAGAATACTGTGGAATTATGAAATGAAAACAGAGCTTTTTGTATAGGATTCTACGGGGTACCATAACTTCCGTTACTCTGACTTCGTCACGCGCATACGTCATCATACCGCGACGTTTCAGCCGGATATTTCCCGGGAAATTTTAAATGTCACTTTATAAGTTAACCCGGCCGTATTGGCATGTGTTGCAATGTTAAGATTTCATCATTGATATATAAACTATCAGACTGCGTGGTCGGTAGTAGTGGGTTTCAGTAGGCCTTTAAGATAATACCGTATTTCCTTGAATTAGCGCACCGGCGGTAATTAATTTAAAACCTCTTCTCACTCCGGCGCTTACCAAAGGCATGCGGTAAATTTAGACATGCACTTATAAATTTGAGTGTGATGTAAGGATAATCATGACATCGCTTAATGCCGCAATAAAATTTAAAGCACAATGAATCATCCCGGGAGTTCTTTTTGTTTGGGTCTGAAAAGGCAATTATAACATGACACTCTTTATTTTTACAAGGGGTCATTCAACAATTACGTACGCATTTTTCTCCAGGATTTTGACCCCAACCCACGTACGCTAAATTTACTATACAAATGATGGTACTTAATTGTGCGCATTTTCCCCCCCTGGATTTTGACCCCCAACCCCCTTTGCATATGTAATTTTTGAATGGCTCCCAAGTGCCTGCGTTATAACACAGCGGTACAATGTATACCGGTATAATCAATTGTGATATATTATGCTGGATGTTGCACACAGGACTCTGGACATATGTTATGTAGATTTATGCATATATTTATGTTATGTGACTTACACTGCGGTAATTCTAGGCATGCGCTAATTATTTTGCGAAACAAGTTTGACGCTGCGGTAAATCGAGGCATGCGCATACTATATGCCCGGCGGCAATTCAAGGAAATACAGTAAGTAAGTCGTAGCAGGCATTGGTTGCTCAATGGAATCTGACTTCCATCCATCCATTTTCTACCGCTTGTCCCTTTTGGGATGCTGGAGCCTATCTCAGCTGCGTTCGGGCGGAAGGCGGGGTACACCCTGGACAAGTCGCCACCTCATCGCAGGGCCAACACAGACTTGAATTACATTAAAAACGTGTTAAATGCGATGCCCAGGGGCATTATAATTGTAATACAACTGTAAGACTTGGCCCATAGTCAACACACTGCGGTCATTGATAAATTGTTACGTCTGTCTTCTTTTCTTCGTATTTGGCTTAAAAAGGGAAACTGCACTTTTTTGGAATTGTGCCTATGATAATCATTATAAAAGACATGACGACGAATGAAAAAAAAAATCCATTCTAAATATTAAATAAATTCAATCAAAAGTCCACTTTCAATGGAGCCTTTGGAAGCCGTTCAATTCTGCCTATAAAGCCCCTAAAAACATTCAAACACCTTCATTGGGGTTTTATATATGTGTAATGTAGTAACTGGCACATGTATAATAACATTTAATTATTTATGTATTTTAATCATTTTTAGCATATGCGGCGCATTCATTTCAGAAATGCATGCAGCTGAGATAGGCTCCAGCAACCCCGAAAGGGACAAACTGTAGAAAATGGATGGATGGATCACAACGTTTGCTTTTTTTTTTTCTTGATCCCTGATTTCTGATCACTGCAGACTTTATGAAAGCCAACAAAGATAATAAAACATCACTTACTGTACAACCGTACAAGGTCTGATGACATTAGGATGCCGACTGCTGGGATGTTTGATGGAAGGGATATGTTCAGAGTGGGGTTACTTTTGTATCATGTAAATATCAATGGGAGAGTTTCTATATAATTATAATTGATGTCTATATGAATTTGTAAAGTGCATTGCTCATTATTAACATGAAAGTTGAGTCAAAAGACGAAAAAGTGACAAGTTTTAAAAGTCGCTCAATTTGATCTGACCTGAACTGCATTAAAAGGCGTCAAATGCGTTGCTACCAACAATACTTGGCCCATAGTCAACACGTCAATCCATCAAACGATAAATGAAAATAAACTTCAGAACGTTTCGGGTCATTGATCAATTGCTACGTCTGTTTGTATGTTTCTTTCCTTCGTCTTTGGCTTTTTAAAGGGAAACTGCACTTTTTTGGAATTTTGCCTATCGTTCGCAATCATTATGAAAGACATGACGACGGATGGATTTATGTTTTTAATCCATTCTAAATAATAAATAAATTAGATCAAAAGTCCACTTTCAATGGAGCCTTTGGAAGCCATTCAATTCTGCCTATTACGGAGCCCCTAAAGGGACATGGGAATTTTTTATTTTTTAGACGTGTATCTCGTGGCCACGAGAAAGTATCTCGTGGCCACGAGAAAGTATCTCGTGGCCACGAGAAACTTTATAAAAAAAATATTTTTATTTATTTTTATTTTTTTTAATAAAAAATTTCTCGTGGCCACGAGAAACTTTCTTGTGCGCACGAGAAACTTTCTTGTGCGCACGAGAAAGTTTCTCGTGGCCACGAGATACATGTCTAAAAAATAAATAAATTCCCATGTCCCTTTAGGGGCTCCGTAGCCTATAAAGCCCTTAAAAACATTCAAACACCTCTGTGTAATGTAGTAATGGGCACATTTCTAATAACATGTAATTATTTTTGTATTTTGATCATTTTAAGCATATGTAGATTTTTTTGCAAACCTTTTGTTTTGTCTCAGATTTTAATTTGTACTGCATGTCATTGTTGACTACTTTACCTGACTGTTGTAAAAATAAATATTTTCAGTCTGCAGCATCATTGTTGAGCAGTTCTTGAAAAGATAACAGGATATTTTTACTTTTTCTTTATGTCCTTACATATTTGCCCACTTTAAAGTAAACAATGACGATTGCTGTGGATTTGCCAATATATTTTGTCAAGTTACAGTAATCATTCATCACATATGCTAAAAGGGTCAGGCAAAATGCCCCAAACATGTAATTTCTTATAGTAAAATAGGGGTTTTTACAAGTGTGTTTTGTATTTATCACTGTTCTGGGTAACTCACTCCAATAGTGTCTTATCATTTGAAGTCTGTGTGAGTGAGATAACAATAAAACTGCATTTTTACAAATGCTTGCTTTATTTTGATGAATGGGCATATGTTTTGACCAAAGTGTGTCATTTTGCAAATAATCTAGGAATTAAGAAATTTGAATGTGGTGTTTGGAAAAGTGTGTATCCTTTTGAAAAAAGACACACAGTTAGTACAATAGTGTGTAAGCAAATGGAAAAAAACTGTAGGCAAGTCTGCACAGTGGTTTTGCTTACTGTGTGTAGACTTTGTTAACTGTGAACATTTAAAATTTAGGTGTAAGCAATTGGAAAAAAAACTAATAGCATGCCAGATCTCGCAATGCATTCTGGGTCGTCAACGCACTAGCGTTGTAGATCATTATAAATAATTTAAGAGCTGTAATCCGCCAATAATGACATACACGTCCCTGCTTTGTTTTTCGTGTATAAACTGTTATTTTACAGGAGTAAACCGCAAGAGCGCCCCCAAGTGAAAAAAGTAGCCCTGGAGATGACGTGCCGTTGAAATCCAATGTTAGGTTAAGACTATACTTTCAGGGATCATTTCTATAGTTCTTGACTTGAGAAATGTGTTTCTAAAGTGTTTGGTCTCGCTAACCACGATGAAGAGATGAGATATCCCTTCCTGAACGTGAAGCTGACATTGAATAATGATTCTATCATAAGTTCAGTGTCATTGATGAACGTTCATTGCCCCCTTGTGGGGTTTTGATGGAAGGGGTATGTTCAGAGTGGTTATAGTTTAAACTTGTCAACATCAAAGATTTAAACTTAGCGTTACTTAATTTTTAAAGTATCTCACTCAGATAATGAGGATGTCAAGCTTTATAACGTTACATTTGATGATGGATGTACTTTCTCTCATTAGGGCTCAGTAGGACATTATAAATTCATTTAGTGTATTATTATATAAATAAGGCCTTAATGGCATTAAAAAGTTTTAATGTGATGTCCAGAGGCATCACAAATGTATTACCTTACTTTGCCCACAGTCAACTCGTTAATCCATTAAACGATGAATGAAAATGAATTTAAGAACTTTGCGGTCATTGATAAATTGCTACATGTTTCTTTTATTCGTCTGTGGATTTAAAGGGATACTGCACTTTTTTGGAATTTTGCACATCGTAATCATTATGAAAGACATGATGACAGATGGACTTTTTAAAAAAAATCCATTCGAAATATTGAATAAATTCGATCAAAAGTCAGCTTACTTTGGGAGCCGTTCAATTCTGCCTTTAAAGCCCTTAAAAACACCTCCAATGATATACGTTAGCGGTAAATATATCCTCCAATAAATTTAACTGCGCTAAAAGGAAATAAAGGCCCCCCAGTAGACAAGGAGCCTATATATTCCTGCAAAAAGCATCAAAAATCCAACTATGCAATGGAATAGATCCCTATACTTGATTAAAAAAATCTATTTTTTTGCGTGATAAAGGATTATTTGTCGTCAAATATATCGAACTATCGTGTGCTCCAGACATCATTCTACACGACAAAACAGATGGAAACTTGGAAAAGCATGGAGTTCTACAACTTCATTTTGTGTGGCTGGATCAAGGACATCAATCAATCAATCAATGTTTATTTATATACCCCTAAATCACAAGTGTCTCAAAGGGCTGCCCAAGCCACAACGACATCCGCGGTACAGAGCCCACATAAGGGCAAGGAAAAACTCCCAACCCAGTGGGACGTCGATGTGGATATTGGTATCAAGACTCTCCCGGCCAGATCGGCATAGTTTTTCCTCGGGTAAGGTTGCATTTCATAATTAAACTTTGTGTCTCCTGTCATGTTTGATGCCTGCCCTTGCTGTTGCACGCCCCATTTACAAGAATGCTTGTTGTTCCCCGTCTTTATCAAAATATAACTATAAATGTCAACTTATAGCTTCATTTATGATCAGTACCTTTGGTAAAAGCTTAACTCTGTTAGGTTTGCTCATATTTGATTTATTTTACTTAGACTCACTGAGTTGGTGCTTAACGAACACTCGTAGCAACATGTGTCTTAAGAAATACAAATAATGTCAAGATAATACTTACTGTAAATTGAAAACAGTAGACATTAAACGTATATCAAACAAACCTTTAACAAAGTGGCCACCACAAACTCGTGCATTCTTCCCTTGTACTAGAGTGTATGGTACTTTTGTCGTCTTTTTTCATAAAATCTTGCACTCTTTTGCCATTCTTGATTACCTCTTGAGAAACTCTGAAGAAACGTTGATCCTTTTCACGATTTAAACGGTTTGTACAGCTGAAAACAACACAAGCATGGGGCATTTTTATTCAAGAAAAGGGTAAATGTTGCCCAGCACCTATTGAGAACAGACGCTGGCTTGACCGCCACACATATTTGAATTAACGAGCCGGACGTGACGTCACATGAGAGAGAATGCATAGACCAGGGGTCGGCAACCCAAAATGTTGAAAGAGCCATATTGGACCAAAAATACAAAAACAAATCTGTCTGGAGCCGCAAAAAATTAAAAGCCATATTACATACAGATAGTGTGTCATGAGATATAAATTGAATTAAGGGAAACTAAATGAGCTCAAATATAGCTACAAATGAGGCATAATGCTGCAATATGTACATATAGCTAGCCTAAATAGCATGTTAGCATCGATTAGCTTGCAGTCATGCAGTGACCAAATATGTCTGATTAGCACTCCACACAAGTCAATAACATCAACAAAACTCACCTTTGTGCATTCATGCACAACGTTAAAAGTTTGGTGGACAGAATGAGACAGAAAAAGTGGCATAAAACACGTCCTAGGAAGTCGGAGAAAGTTATACTTGTAAACAAACTACGGTGAGTTCAAGGACCGCCAAAATTAGTAGGACAAAACGGCGCTCGCCAAATACTCAAATCAGTGAAGCATGTTTAATATAAACAGTGTGCTTTACAACAATTAGGGAGGTTTGCGTCATGTTTGTCCTCCTACGGACACCATATGAAAACAAAAACTTTTTTTTTTTCCTCATCTTTTTTCATTTTTCATACATTTTTAAAAAAGCTCCTGAGAGCCACTAGGGCGGCGCTAAAGAGCCGCATGCGGCTCCAGAGCCGCGGGTTGCCGACACCTGGCATAGACACTGAGACTTCACATGTAGGTGTGAAAATACAGAAAACCTAACTATTTGAGAAATCAGACCAATTTAATGTATGCATGGAAACGTAGTGAGTGATACCAATCAAATATAATAATAAAACAAAACATTGTGTATATTTTATTTTCAAAGCTAATTTATTCCAAAAACCAAAACACAAATGTGAACTATCCAACAAACCTTGTAATCAAGTCCTATGATGCAATAAATAAGATGCAGATGGAAAGAGTATGTGGCTGCATGTGTCACTCAGTTAAATAACAAATGTTTACATCCCTGAATAACATTTGTTCAGCAGTCACAATGTTTATGTTCTTTAAATCACAGAAACCACATTTGTTTTAAATTATACTCTCATCCCTTTATTTTGTAGAATAATAGAAGTATTACCTCTTGTTCCTTCCTGGATTGCAGCTGCTTTCCCCTCATTATCTTAAAAAGATGCTGCTAGATGCTGAGCAGTTAGTGCTGGTGTTATCTACTTAGTTATCAAAGCCACTGTTGGTTAAAAAAGAACAATTGAAGATCAAACCGGCAGCATCAGTTCAATCACACACTGAGTCCAATTAAAACTAAAGTAAAACTGCTTCAAAACCTGAAATTCATCTTTTAAAACTTTGTAATGATTTAAACGTTTATTAATTGCCCCAAGTGGAGGAGTTCAAGTACCTCAGAGTCTTGTTCACGAGTGAGGGAAGAGTGGATCGTGAGATCGACAGGCGGATCGGTGCAGCGTCTTCAGTAATGCGGACGCTGTATCGATCCGTTGTCGTGAAGAAGGAGCTGAGCCGGAAGGCAAAGCTCTCGATTTACCGGTCGATCTACGTTCCCATCCTCACCTATGGTCATGAGTTTTGGGTTATGACCGAAAGGACAAGGTTACGGGTACCAGCGGCCTAAATGAGTTTCCTCCGCTGGGTGGAGATAGGGTGAGAAGCTCTGCCATCCGGGAGGAGCTCAAAGTAAAGCCGCTGCTCCTCCACATCGAGAGGGGCTAGATGAGGTGGTTCGGGTATCTGGTCAGGATGCCACCCGAACGCCTCCCTAGGGAGGTGTTTCAGGCACGTCCGACCGGTAGGAGGCCACGGGGAAGACCCAGGACATGTTGGGAAGACTATGTCTCTCTCTAAGAGCCTCGGGATCCCCCGGGAGGAGCTGGACGAAGTGGCTTGGGAGAGGGAAGTCTGGGCTTCCCTGCTTAGGCTGCTGCCCCCGCAACCCGACCTCGGATTAGCGGAAGAAAATTGATGGATGGATGGATGGAAACTTTTATTTGTAGATTGCGCAGTACAGTACATATTCCGTACAATTGACCACTAAATGGTAACACCCGAATAAGTTTTTCAACTTACGTGGACCCCGACCACGTAAATCAATTCATGGTTAATCAACTTAAGCTCAATAACTTGAATCTTCCTAATCAAAATTCCATGTCTGTGTGGAGATCATCTGCCGGCCATCACATTTTAAAGATCATGTTTGTAAGATCAAGTATATTAAAACAAATACCTGCATTCAAGTGTAGAGGAACTCAGTTCTGCATAAATGATCAACACTATTTAAAACAAATCTCAGGCAGGGGCTCGACTTAGAAGTAAATCTGGAACAATGTCAGCTGATTAAAGAAATACTATTTACTTGTAATATTTGTTTTGATTATAAAATACTTAAAAAAGTTGAAAGTGTTAAAAAATGTTTATTTGTACTTAGCGTCCAAGTGTAAAAACAAACATCAGCATTTAGAAACTAAAATGAGGTGAAAGAAGAAAAGGAAATACATATTGGAGCTTCAGAGAATGTTATAAATAATTTAACATTTCAGCTATCTCAGCACGTGCATTGAAAAATATATGTTGATTTATGTGGGGATTTAGCGCCCCCCTGTGTTGTGTGGACACTCCTACAGCAGTCCATGTTGAGTTCAGAAAATAAGTGTTTTAGTAAATAGTGTTTGTTTTTGTGTTTTAAAATTATTAGTTTTTGTTGCTGTCTATTCCATGTTGAGCATATAAATAAAGCCATTTTAACACATTCATTTGATACAGTAAAAACTCATTTTAAAACGTAATGTGGTAAGAAATATTTTTTTAAAAACATTTGAGGAGTCGATTGAGAGCTGTAAGAGCAGACTCTTTTCGGATGGCGAACCTACAACATCTTGTTGTTCCTGTCATGACTGATGATGGACGCGAGGCAACCCAACTATCAGATGATTATTATGTCTGCTTATTAAACGCTAACAACGAAACTACGACCATTAACACATGCAAATGATTATAAGTGGCACTAAAACATCCACACATGCTGCAATACGTCTATTTTGAAATAAGAATAAAAATAAAGCACATTTAAGCGATGTCTATTGGGTGTAGGCAAATTCCCAGAATCCTTTGCGTCCGACCCACCAAATAGTAAAATAGGGCTCGAAGTTAAGCGGCTAAAATGTGGTGATTTAAGGTGACACGGCGTTGACTGGGAATGTGAATGGATAACATCAGTGTTTGTTAGGTAAATAAAGTGTGCCACCTTAACACCGTGTGTTAACTTGTTGTGGCCGGGAATGGCCACAGCCAAAGTACTGCTGTACGTCAGATCACTCTTGTTTCTCTTCAGATCGCATAAATCTTTCGCCTTTTACTAAAGATTTCCGTGGGGAGGAACAACAAGAGTATAACTCAATTTTTTGATGCCCTGCGAAAGCGGGGCTTCCTTTACATGTTCAAAACAATAATATCTTTAAACCGTACCGACTCTGGCAGGAGCCGAGATTACGTCACAATTACCCACTTTGCCAATCTGTAGCTAAGACATTCAAAGAATGCGAACGTACCTACAGACATGACTGTTACATACTTAAAGGACAACTTTTTGAACGCGCTAAAGCAGTAGTGATGGGATCAGCAGTTCTTTTGACTGTACTGAATCACTAGAATCAGTTCCTTAAAATGATTCGTTCAAAAAATTCGTTCACCGAATCCCAGAGGTGGGACCAAGTCATTGCTTTGCAAGTCACAAGTAAGTCTCAAGTCTTTGCCCTCAAGTCTCGAGTCAAGTCCCGAGTCAAGACAGGCAAGTCCCGAGTCAAGTCCAAAGTCAAGACTGGAAAGTCTCAAGTCGAGTCCCAAGTCCTGCATTTTGAGTTTCGAGTCCTTTCAAGTCATTTTAACCACAGACTAATATTTTTACACAGATTGTGTATGCTTTTAAAACGCTGTATTTATTTATTAAAACAAGTGCATTTGAAATTGCAAGAAAAAAAATAGTGCTGACATTGCAATTCATAATAGCACTATTAACAGTAATTTTAATAGTTTGAACAATTTTAAACATTTAACTCATTCCTTTACAGAATAAACACATTTGCAAAAACAAACATTAACATACTATTGGTTGTATTTTATGAAAATAATATTAGCACAGAGTTGAGAAGGAGCAAAGATATTCAATATTTGTATGTGAAAATCACAAATAAATCTTCTGGGGGAGGATGACGCCCCTACAGGGGTTTGGTTTACAAACTTTCAGCCCCACCTAAAACAAAATTCACCAGCCGCCACTGATTATGATGCATTCTCATTTTAGGCAAAATATAAGACAATACTTTCTTAACAGTATAATTGTAACCAGGAATAAGTCTTCAAGTAACAATATTCAAATACTAACATAGTTGGGTAAAACAGCATTTAGTTTTGTTCTGAATGTAGTGAAACAAATTGGTGGTTTTAGCTGATATAAAGACTTTCAGGTGTTTATATATGTTTAAGTATTTGGCAGACGCTTTTATCCAAAGCGACATACATAAAAAATACATACATAACAATCACTGTAAACATGATCATTTAAGGGAAGAATGTAATACAAAATATCAATACAAAGTGTCAAGACAGAATAAACTCTCTGCTGCTGCAGCAAAAGAGATACAGTCCATAGGTCCCTAAGATATATAGATATCTAATGTATTCATACATTGTTTATGTAGGATATACGCATGTATATATAACCTAATCATATTGTTTCTTCAATTTAAAAATAGTTTACCGTTTTTTCCCCCTTCTCTGGGATTATATTCCCAATTTTGATCTCGGACGTCTGGTCACTTATAGCGTATAAGAATATTATATTACTGTTAAGCAAACTATGAATAATAAAACTTGCCAAAACATGTGTCCGTTATCATAGCTACACGTATGACAAAAAAACGCGTGAAAATCAGTGGTATTCAGTGAGGTAAAATGAATTAAATGCGCTGACAGTTCATTGCTCCTGACAAATGAATTGCACTGAGTGGAGCGGATCACCACTCCAAGATGGCGGCCCCGCGTCTCGTCTGCGCCAGTAGGCAGTAGCGCTCGATGCTGCGTACCCTTAAAACATGTCTATGGTTATAACGTTAGCAGTGAGTTTACAGCCTCACTGATTTAACTACACAGCAAATAAAAGTCATGTTACTTAGCCAATAAACGTTATCTTACATTCAAAACTTACCCTTCTTTGGGCAACTTCAAATGTCGAACGAAGTTGGAAGTTGTTGCGTCTCCGTCTGTAATATTCAAACTGCGTGATTTGCATACGCAATTCGTTTTTTGTTGACCAAGTCGTAGTTTTTATACCCGAACGAAACCAACTTTGGCGTAATTGTTTCTCTCTGCCGCATTGTTTGACAACTCTTGTTCGGTGGTTGTCCTGCAATTTGATTGGATGAATGCTGTGTGATGAAAACAACGTATAACTAATTTGATTGGCTGTTGTACTGACAGCACACCAGCTGACAGGCAGCACACACGCTGATAGACAGACAGACACGTACAAAATGAAAGATACGGAGCGCTCCCAAATAACTTTTTAAGATTTGGGTTTTGGGGAAAGTAGCAAGTCATGTCAAGTCAAAAGGCTCAAGTCCAAGTGAAGTCACAAGTCATTGATGTTAAAGTCTAAGTCGAGTTGCAAGTCTCTTTACATTTTGTCAAGTCGAGTCTAAAGTCATCAAATTCATGACTCGAGTCTGACTCGAGTCCAAGTCATGTGACTCGAGTCCACACCTCTGCCGAATCCCCCCAGTGAGCGAATCGTTCGCTCAGTCCCTCCCCCCGCCCTCTCATTGGCTGCGTCGTTCGCCGACGTCGAGGGTTCAGTGAGTCACAGAATGCGCCAGTTCCACTCATACCGGCATGGTCGCGGCGGAGCTCAACTGAACTGAGAAAGGAACGAATCAGTTCATGAAGTGATCCGGTTCAGTACGTTCACTCAAAAGATTCATTCTTTCGAACGAATCGTTCGTGAACGACACAACACTATAAAGCAGTGGTCCCCAACCACCGGGCCGCGGCCGGTGGTGGATCGATTGGTACTGGGCCGCACAAGAATAAAAAAAAATATATATATTATTTTTTCAAAATTAAATCTACATAACACAAGATACACTTACAATTAGTGCACCAACCCAAAAATACTCCCTCCCCCATTCACACTCATTCCTACATTATATATCATTATAAATAAATAAATGATGAATGGGTTATACTTGTATAGCGCTTTTCTACCTTCAAGGTACTCAAAGCGCTTTGACACTATTTCCACATTCACCCATTCACACACTGATGGCGGGAGCTGCCATGCAAGGCACTAACCAGCAGCCATCAGGAGCAAGGGTGAAGTGTCTTGCCCAAGGACACAACGGACGTGACTAGGATGATAGAAGGTGGGGATTGAACCCCAATAACCAGCAACCCTCCGATTGCTGGCACGGCCACTCTACCAACTTCGCCATGCCGTCCCATATAGATCAATACAGTCTGCAGGGATACAGTCCGTAAGCACACATGATTGTATTTTTTTAATGACAAAAAAAAAAAACATTAAATGTGTCATTATTATTACTATTTATTAAATAGTGGGTAATTGTGACGTAATCTCGGCTCCTACCAGAGTCGGTACTGAATAATGATATCATTGTTTTGACACGTAAAGGAAGCCCGCAGGGCATCAAAAAATTGAGTTGTACTCTTGTTGTTCCTCCCCACGGAAATCTTTCGTAAAAGGCGAAAAAACATTAAATGTGTTATTATTATTACTATTTATTCAATAGTAATAATAATAACACATACAGTCCAAACACACATGATTGTATTTTTTTTATGACAAAAAAAACATTAAATGTTTATTAAATAGTAATAATAATAACACATTTAATGGGTTTTTTTTGTCATAAAAAAATACAATCATGTGTGCTTGGACTGTATCCCTTGCAGACTGTATTGATCTATATTGATATATAATGTAGGAACCAGAATATTAATAACAGAAAGAAACAACCCTTTTGTGTGAATGAGTGTAAATGGGGGAAGGAGGTTTTTTGGGTTGGTGCACTAATTGTAAGTGTATTTTGTGTTATGTTGATTTAATTTTGATAAAATATATATTTTTTTTTACTCTTGTGCGGCCCGGTACCAATCGATCCACGGACCGGTACCGGGCCGCGGCCCGGTGGTTGGGGACCACTGCTTTAGCGCGTTCAAAAAGTTGTCCTTTAAGTATGTAACAGTCATGTCTGTAGGTTCGCTCGCATTCTTTGAATGTTTTAGCTACAGATTGGCAAAGTGTGTAATTGTGACGTAATCTCGGCTCCTGCCAGAGTCGGTAAGGTTTAAAGATATTATTGTTTTGAACATGTAAAGGAAGCCCCGCTTTCGCAGGGCATCAAAAAATTGAGTTATACTCTTGTTGTTCCTCCCCACGGAAATCTTTAGTAAAAGGCGAAAGATTTATGCGATCTGAAGAGAAACAAGAGTGATCTGACGTACATCAGTACTTTGGCTGTGGCCATTCCCGGCCACAACAAGTTAACACACGGTGTTAAGGTGGCACACTTTATTTACCTAACAAACACTGATGTTATCCATTCACATTCCCAGTCAACGCCGTGTCACATTAAATCACCACATTTTAGCCGCTTAACTTCGAGCCCTATTTTACTATTTGGTGGGTCGGACGCAAAGGATTCTGGGAATTTGCCTACACCCAATAGGCATCGCTTAAATGTGCTTTATTTTTATTCTTATTTCAAAATAGACGTATTGCAGCATGTATGGATGTTTTAGTGTCACTTATAATCATTTGCATGTGTTAATGGTCGTAGTTTCGTTGTTAGCGTTTAATAAGCAGACATAATAATCATCTGATAGTTGTGTTGCCTCGCGTCCATCATCAGTCATGACAGGAACAACAAGATGTTGTAGGTTCGCCATCCGAAAAGAGTCTGCTCTTACAGCTCTCAATCGACTCCTCAAATGTTTGTTTAAAATGATTTCTTACCACATTACGTTTTAAAATGAGTTTTTACTGTATCAAATGAATGTGTTAAAATGGCTTTACTTATATGCTCAACATGGAATAGACAGCAACAAAAACTAATAATTTTAAAACACAAAAACAAACACTCTATTTACTAAAACACTTATTTTCTGAACTCAACATGGACTGCTGTAGGAGTGTCCACACAACACAGGGGGGCGCTAAATCCCCACATAAATCAACATCCATCCATCTTCAACCGCTTATCCGGAATCGGGTCGCGGGGACAGCAGCTCCAGCAAAGACCCCCAGACTTCCCTCTCCAGAGCAACATTTGCGACTTCCTCCTGGGGAATCCCGAAGCGTTCCCAGGCCAGAGAGGAGATGTAATCCCCCCATCTGGTCCTTGGCCTGCCGGGGGGCCTCCTCCCAGTGGGACGTGCAACAAGGACCTCCCTAGGGAGACGCTCGTGAGGCATCCGCACGAGATGCCCGAACCACCTAAGCTGGCTCCTTTCCAAGCGAAGGAGCAGCGGCTCTACTCCGAGTCTCTCTCGGGTGACTGCACTTCTCACCCTATCTCTAAGGGAGATGCCAGCCACCCTTCTGAGGAAACTCATTTCGGCCGCTTGTATCCGCGATCTTATTCTTTCGGTCATTACCCACACTTCATGACCATAGGTGAGAGTAGGAATGTAGATAGCTCGGTAGACCGAGAGCTTTGCCTTCTGACTCAGCTCCCGTTTCGTCACAACAGTGCGGCAGAGAGACTGCAATACTGCCCCAGCTGCTCCGATTCTCCGGCTGATTTCCTTCTCCATCTTTCCCTCACTCGTGAACAAGACCCCGAGATACTTAAACTCCTCCACCTGGGACAGAGTCCTGTCCCCTACCCGGACTGTACAAACCATCGGTTTCCTGCTGAGAACCATGGCCTCAGATTTGGAGATGCTGATCCTCATTCCAGCCGCTGAACACTCGGCTGCGAACCGATCCAGTGAGAGCTGAAGGTCACGAACCGAAGGTGCCATCAGGACCACATCATCTGCAAACAGCAGTGACGCAACCTTTAGCCCCCCGAGACGTATACCCTCTCCGCCATGGCCACGACTCCGCCTAGAAATCCTGTCCATGAAAATCACAAACAGGATAGGTGACAGAGCGCAGCCCTGGCGGAGACCAACCCCCACTGGAAACGGATCCGACTTACATCCAAGCACCCGGACACAACTCTCGCTTTGGTTGTACAGAGATTGGATGGCCCTCAGCAGGGTTCCCCTCACTCCGTACTCCCTCAGCACCTCCCACAAGATCTCCCGAGGGACGCGGTCATACGCCTTCTCCAAATCCACAAAACACATGTAGACTGGATAGGCATACTCCCAGGCCCTCTCCAGGATTCCCGCAAGCGTAAAGAGTTGGTCAGTTGTTCCACGACCAGGACGGAATCCACATTGCTCCTCTTGAATCTGAGGTTCGACTATCGGCCGGACCCTCCTTTCCAGTACCTTGGCGTAAACTTTCCCAGGGAGGCTGAGTAGTGTGATACCCCTGTAATTAGCACACACCCTCTGGTCCCCCTTTTTGAAAAGGGGAACCACCACCCCAGTCTGCCACTCCCTCGGCACTGTCCCAGACTTCCACGCAATGTTGAAAAGGCGTATCAACCAAGACAGCCCATCAACACCCAGAGCCTTCAGCATTTCTGGACGGATCTCGTCAACCCCGGAGCTTTGCCACCGTGGAGTTGTCTAACTACCTCAGTGACTTCACCCCGAGAGATCGACGTCGATCCCCCATCATCCTCAGGCCCTGCTCCTATCAGGGAGGGTGTGTCTGATGTATTTGGGTTCAGGAGTTCCTCAAAGTGCTCTTTCCAACGCCCTACGACTTCCTCACTTGAAGTCAGCAAAGTCCCATCCTTGCCGTACACAGCTTGGATGGTTCCCTGCTTCCCCCTCCTGAGGTGCCGTATGGTCTTCCAGAACAGCTTTGGTGCCGCCCGATAGTCCTTCTCCATGGATTCCCCGAACTGCTCCCACACCCTCTGCTTAGCCTCGTCCACAGCCACGGCCGCTGCCCTTCGGGCCCGTCGGTACCTTGCAACTGCCTCCGGAGTCCCCTGGGATAACATACCCCGGTAGGACTCCTTCTTCAGTCGGACGGCTTCCCTGACCACCACTGTCCACCAGGGTGTTCGAGGGTTACCGCCCCTTGAGGCACCTAAGACCTTCTGGCCACAGCTCGCAGCTGCAGCTTTAGCAATAGAGGCTTTGAACACTGCCCATTCCTGTTCAATGTCCCCAACCTCCACAGGGATGGCAGAGAAGTCCCGCCGGAGGTGGGAGTTGAAGTCCTTCCGACAGAGGACTCCTCCAAACGTTCCCAGTTCACCCGCACTACACGCTTGGGTTTGCCAGGTCTGTCCAGAGGTTTCCCCCGCCATCTAACCCAACTCACCACCAGATGGTGATCAGTTGACAGTTCAGCCCCTCTCTTCACCCGAGTGTCCAAAACATACGGCCTCAGATCAGCTGATACGATTACAAAATCGATCATTGATCTTTGGCCTAGGGTGCTCTGGTACCAGGTACACCTATGAGCATCCTTATGCTTGAACATGGTGTTTGTTATCGCAAGTCCGTGACTAGCACAGAAGTCCAATAACAATCCACCACTCAGGTTCAGATCAGGGAGACCGTTCCTCCCAATCACGCCAGTCCAAGTATCACTGTCATTGCCCACGTGCGCGTTGAAGTCCCCCAGCAAGACTATGGAATCCCCTGCCGGTGCCCCATACAGGACCCCATGCAAGGTATCCAAGAAGGCTGAATACTCTGAACTCCTGTTTGGTGCGTATGCACAAACAACAGTCAGAGTTTTCCCCCCTCCAACCCTAAGGCGAAGGGAGGCGACCCTCTTGTCCACTGGGGTGAACTCCAACGTACAGGCACTCAGCCGGGGACTCGTGAGTATCCCCACACCCGCCTGTGCCCTCACGCCCTGAGCAACTCCAGAAGTGAACAAGGTCCATCCCTTGTCCAGGAGTGTGGTTTCAGAGCCCTTGCTATGCGTAGAGGTAAGCCCCACCAGATCCAACCGGTAGCGCTCCACCTCTCGCACCAGCTCAGGCTCCTTCCCCACCAGCGTAGAGACGTTCCACGTCCCGAAAGTCAGCCTCTGCTGCCCCGAATTGGTCCGTCTGGAGCCTCCACTTTCACTGCCATCCACTTGGCAGCGCACCCGACCCCACTGGTTCCGACCGCGGGTGGTGGGCCCACGTGGCAGAGAAGATGGTGTGTCCACGTAGCTTCTTCGGGCTGTGCCCGGCCGGGCTCCGTGGCAAGCCCGGCCACCAGGCGCTCGCTGACGAGCCCTACCTCCGGGCCTAGCTCCGGAGGAGGGCCCCGGGCTTCCTCCGGGCCGGGTAACGCATCCTCTTATAGTATAGTTCATGGGGGGTATCGTAACCCTGATGGGGGGGGCATTCGGGTACTACACCTTGCCCAAGGGTGACCCGGAACTATGTAAGGCAGGGGCGTTCAACTCCCTGAGGCTTAATACAAGCCCACATACCATCAACATATATTTTTCAATGCACGTGCTGAGATAGCTGAAATGTTAAATTATTTATAACGTTCTCTGAAGCTCCAATATGTATTTCCTTTTCTTCTTTCACCTCATTTTAGTTCCTAAATGCTGATGTTTGTTTTTTTAACACTTTCAACTTTTTTAAGTATTTTATAATCAAAACAAATATTACAAGTAAATAGTATTTCTTTAATCAGCTGACATTGTTCCAGATTTACTTTTAAGTCGAGCCCCTGCCTGAGATTTTTTTTAAATAGTGTTGATCATTTATGCAGAACAGAGTTCCTCTACACTTGAATGCAGGTATTTTTTTTAATATACTTGATCTTACAAACATGATCTTTAAAATGTGATGGCCGGCAGATGATCTCCACACAGACATGGAATTCTGATCAGGAAGATTCAAGTTATTGAGGTAAAGTTGATTAACCATGAATTGATTTACGTGGACCCCGACTTAAACAAGTTGAAAAACTTATTCGGGTGTTACCATTTAGTGGTCAATTGTACGGCATATGTACTGTACTGTGCAATCTACTAATAAAAGTTTCAAGCATAACTTTAGTGGCTTATGTCATTTAAATTTTCCTGATGGAACTCTCCTGAAGGAATCAATAAAGTACTATCTATCTATCTATCTATCTATCTATCTATCTATCTATCTATCTATCTATCTATCTATCTATCTATCTATCTATCTATCTATCTATCTATCTATCTATCTATCTATCTATCTATCTATCTATCTATCTATCTATCTATCTATCTATCTATCTATCTATCTATCTATCTATCTATCTATCTATCTATCTATCTATCTATCATTTATAAATATGAAATGCAAACTATTTGTTAGAATGTTGGCGTGAATGTGAAAACAATTGCGAAACATAAAACTATAAGGATAAAATAAAGCATTAAAAATGCAGTGGCTCTCTAATAATGTCACTCAAAATGCAATGTTATTATGTTTGCAAAGGCGTTTTTCTACTAGACCACATTAGAAAGTGGATCTAATGTCATGTTCGGTGTGAAATTCCAACTTGCAGTTCTTACGTTAGACACACATTGTAGATGTTTATCATTTAAAGTGCGTTCTGCAGCATTGAAACAAACAATAATGATACAAAAAAAACATTGTGGATAATTAATCTTTAAAGCTCATTTGTTTGTAAAACCAAATCAAAAATGTGAACTATCCAAAAAACAAAACAATAAATAGGATGAAAATATGTGGAAACACAAAGGCTGCAAGTGTCACTCAATTAAATACATGTTTACATCCTTAAATAACATTTTGTTCAGCATTCACATTAGTGAAGTGCGATACCACAGATTTTTTTTCAGAGCCAATACCAAGTAAGATTCAGGCTGTTGTCGGGCATAATAATCTGATACTGATACTTTGTGCAAACGTGTCTGCTAAAAATTAGTACATTGTGTATTATCTAATAATGCTATACCTATCTAAAAAAAAAAATAGTAACAATCTAAGAAAACTGACCAAAAAATCAAGATGTAATAAGAAAAAGCTGAACATACTCATCTATAACACAACAGTTTGTCTTTGAATATGTATTTTTTTTTTATTTTAAATATATATATATCAAATGCACCAAAATAAAGATTTTGTCATATGTTCTCTGTCATTAATGATTTTTCTTTACTTCTTCAGGAAATGTTGGGGGAAGAAATATGTTCAGAGTGGTTAAATTAGCTGTGACGGTAACATTATGTTTTAAAAAGCTAGAATTGATCATTTTTCTGATGCTAATTCACCCGGCATGTATCCTTCTGTATTAGCATTCTTGTATAGTTCTAATATATAAATGTATATTTTAAACAATTAGACTCACATGTTATATAAATTAGTGAGAGTGATTAGAATCATCAGTGTTTGTGTGCTTCAGGTTATTGGTTGATTGACAAGTTCTGTTTGTTACTCCTTTTTAAACTTGTTACGTTCCACTTGATTTGTCGTCATTGGGTGGAAGTACATTTATTTGAACTGTTTTAGTTTCCAAATTCAAAACAGTACAACTTTAGAAATGTGCTTCTAAAGTTTACGGCTTTGCTAACTAAGATAATGAGATTCGATTATTTTTTTTTTACTGAATGTGAAACTGACAGAGAATAATGATTATGTCATATGTTCTCTCTCAGACTCATTGAGGATCGTTCTTTGCGTCTTAACAAAGCTTTGCTGGAAAGAATTTGTCCAGAGTGGTTGACTGACTTGCCAGCATACACAAGTTTAATAAGAAAAACATCAAATATCTATGGCTATTACCGTATTTTTCGGCGTATAAGTCGCTCCGGAGTATAAGTCGCACCGGCCGAAAATGCATAATAAAGAAGGAAAAAAACATATATAAGTCGCACTGGAGTATAAGTCGCATTTTTGGGGTAAATTTATTTGATAAAACCCAACACCAAGAATAGGTGTTACTCCTCAGCATCCTCAGAAAGGCAATTTAAAATGAATAAAGAATAGTGAACAACACGCTGAATAAGTGTACGTTATATGAGGCATAAATAACCAACTGAGAACGTGCCTGGTATGTTAACGTAACATATTATGGTAAGAGTTATTAACATATGGAACATGCTATAGGTTTACCAAACAATCTGTCACTCCTAATCGCTAAATCCCATTAAATCTTATACGTCTAGTCCAGTGGTTCTTAACCGTGTTGGAGGTACCAAACCCCACCAGTTTCATATGCGCATTCACCGAACCCTTCTTTACTGAAAAATAAAATGTTGTTTTTTTTCAAATTCAAGACAAAGTTATATGTTTTTGGTAACACTTTAGTATGGGGAACATATTCTAAGTAACAAAGACTTAATTTAGAGTTATTTGGTTAGGGTTAGGGTTAGAGGGTTAGGGCCAGGGTTAGAGGGTTAGGGTTATAATAAGTCCATGCCGAATAAGGCATTAATAAGTACTTAATAATGACTAATTAAGAGCCAATATGTTACTAATTTGCATGTTAATAAGCAACTAATTAATGGTGAATATGTTCCCCATACTAAAGTGTTACCATGTTTTATTACTGGTGCACAAAATGAACCGTGCATGAACATCACCTTTTTTAAAGAACAAAACCAACACAGTGCATAAACTCACAACAAATTACACACCTGCAAATCAGTCTGACTTCTGCTGTTGCTGTATCCGTAATACGCCGATAGGGAGAAGTTTTTATTTACACGATGAGTCGGGTGTGTTTTGACCTCCGCCGAACCCCGAGGGTTCGACCGAACCCAGGTTAAGAACCACTGGTCTAGTCTTTTACGTGAATGAGCTAAATAATATTATTTGGTATTTTATGGTAATGTGTTAATAATTTCACACATAAGTCGCTCCTGAGTATAAGAAAAAAATTGCAACTTATAGTCCGAAAAATACGGTAGTTGTATCTACTTTCTTGACTGTTGGTTGATAAGGTGTTACTCCTCAGCATCCTCAGATTAAAATGAGTAGATGTGCTTTCGAATGAACACATTTTCAACTAGAGCTGCACCAAATGCGATTTTTGGGTAGAGAGAAGTCTGTGCTTCTCTGCTTAGGCCGCTGCCACCCTGACCCAACTTTAGATAAGCAGAAGAAGATGGATTGATGGCTGGACATATCTGCCAACATGAGTACATCCTCTGAGTGAAAATAGTAGTCTTGTAGATGACTTCCTGTTAGAAATTGTTTGAAATTTAAGACTGTACTATCAGGGATCATTTCTAAAGTTATTACTTTGAGAAATGTGTTTGTAAAGTATAAGGTCTTGCTAACCGTGATGATGAGATGAAATATTTCTTTCTGAACATGAAGCTAACAGAATAATGATTCTGTCATGTGTTCTTTGTCATTGATGATTGTTCTTGTTTCTTAATGAGGCTTTGATGGAAGGAATATGTTCAGAGTGGTTAACTTCATGTTTAATAAGACCGTAGTCAATAATGTAATGGCTTGTTGCTATGTTTGCTCTGTTTAATGTTGGCTGCTAAGGTGTTACTTTTATTAAAGCATTCTCAGGGGGGAATGAGTAGACTAGTCTTCTAATGAATGGTGGCAACTAATCCGACAAACACCCACACATGTTAGAACGTGTATGTTAAGAAAGAAAAAATTAAAACCGATGCCTTTTGTGTTTTGGCTAATTCCCATAATCCTTTGCGTCCTACCCACCAAATAGTAAACTAAAGCGAGAAGATACTCGGCTAAAATCTGTTGACATTTTGAAGGTGCTATGGTGTTGCCTGTGAATGGATACCATTAGTTCTTGGTTAAATTGATTGTGTCACCTTAAAACCATTTTTTTGTCATAAAGAAATACAATCATGTGTGCTTACGGACGGTATCCCTGCAGACTGTATTGATCTACATTGATATATAATGTAGGAACCAGAAATATTAATAACAGAAAGAAACAACCCTTTTGTGTGAATGAGTGTGAATGAGTGTACATGGGGGAGGGAGTTTTTTTGGGTTGGTGCACTAATTGTAAGTGTATCTTGTATTTTTTATGTTGATTTAATAAAAAATAAATTATTTCTTATTTATTATTTTTTTAATTTCTTGTGCGGCCCTGTACCAATCAATCCACGGACCGGTACTGGGTGGTTGGGGACCACTGGTATATAGCACATTTTAAATATATATATTCACTCTATTCGTGGGCATTACTCAGATAAAATGAGTTTAGTTGTATTTTAGTTGCGTTATCATAGTAAACACTCCATAAGGTGGTGCCATATCCCCATACTTTGACAGTAATGTCACTATGTAGAATTTTCTCTTACCTAAATAAAATTGAAGCCAAAGAGCATTTTGACAGTAAAAACAAAAAATAGACACAAAAAGTCAAGGGTAAAATGTGTATAAAAATATAATTAAAACAAGAATTAAAATAAGGACATAATAAAAGTGTGAATTTCAAAAGTGTACTACCCTACCTGGTGTGTCTACGCTTGAACTACTTTACTTGTCCTCATCAGAACAATGAACCAGAAGAGTGAAACCAAAATTTGCTTAGTTTTTGATGACTCAGGCTCATGGTTTCGTACAGTCGGGTTGCACGCATGCATGGGCAATTGTTGACGCACATTAAAAAAAAAAGGCTCCCAAAAGAATGGCCTGCAACTACGAATCGGTTCTCATTGTTCAAGTTGGGGACGGCGTGGCGCAGTTGGGAGAGTGGTCGTGCCAGCAACCTGAGGGTTTCTGGTTCAATCCCCACCTTCTACCAACCTCGTCACGTCCGTTGTGTCCTTGAGCAAGAAACTTCACCCTTGCTCTTGATGGGTCTTGGTTAGCGCCTAGCATGGCAGCTCCCGCCATCAGTGTGTGAATGTGTGTGTGTGATTGGGTGAATTTGGAAATACTGTCAAAGTGCTTTGAGTACATTGAAGGTAGAAAAGCGTGATACGAGTATAACCCATTTACCATCTATTTACTTAATAGAACCAGTCAAAAAACTTGATTCATTCCTGAATGTCACTCCTCTACTAATACTATTGTTAATCTTGACTCACATCTTCCTCTAATGTAAACGTTCTGTTAGCTTCTCCCATGTTTATAATTATATGTCATCAATATGGTTTCTCTTGTCTTGGCAACATTGTTTGGCTTCCTTATCATTGTAAATATAGGTTTTTTTTAGGATATTTGGAGTAGATCTCTGGGCCTTATATTTCCAGTGTACCCCTTAATTTCAATAACATAGATATTCACTACCGTTCAAAAGTTTGGGGTCACATTGAAAAGTCCTTATTTTTGAAGGAAAAGCACTGTACTTTTCAATGAAGATAACTTTAAGCTAGTCTTAACTTTAAAGAAATACACTCTATACATTGCTAATGTGGTAAATGACTATTCTAGCTGCAAATGCCTGGTTTTTGGTGCAATATCTACATAGGTGTATAGAGGCCCATTTCCAGCAAATATCACTCCAGTGTTCTAATGGTACAATGTGTTTGCTCATTGGCTCAGAAGGCTAATTGATGATTAGAAAACCCTTGTGCAATCATGTTCACACATCTGAAAACAGCTTCGCTCGTTACAGAAGCTACAAAACTGACCTCCCTTTGAGCAGATTGAGTTTCTGGAGCATCACATTTGTGGGGTCAATTAAACGCTCAAAATGGCCAGAAAAAGAGAACTTTCATCTGAAACTCGACAGTCTATTCTTGTTCTTAGAAATGAAGGCTATTCCACAAAGTTGTTTGGGTGACCCCAAACTTTTGAACGGTAGTGTATATATTATGAACCTGAAAAAAATTAGATAAAGAAATACATGTTAGCTGACTATTACTAAGGAGTTACTAAAACACATCTACTAAGTCAATTTATCTGCATGTTAATATTATTAGATATACTAACATCTATGGTGTTGTGTTTCAATTTTGACCCATTTTTATTTAAAAAGAAAGGCAAAAAATGTAGCAAGTCACAACACAAAATAGAGATTTTAACCCAAAATATAATATATATAATGTTTTTAATGCTGTACTTCCTTGGACTACTGGACATGTATTGCCAGAATGAGCATTTTCCTTGGAGAGAGACACTGATTGTGTTATTCATATATATAAATGATAAATGATAAATGGGTTATACTTGTATAGCGCTTTTCTACCTTCAAGGTACTCAAAGCGCTTTGACAGTATTTCCACATTTACCCATTCACACACTGATGGCGGGAGCTGCCATGCAAGGCGCTAAACAGCAGCCATCAGAGGCAAAGGGTGAAGTGTCTTGCCCAAGGACACAACGGACGTGACTAGGAAGGTAGAAGGTGAACCCCAGTAACCAACAACACTCCGATTGCTGGCACAGCCACTCTACCAACTTCGCCACGCCGTATATATATTATATTATATATATATATATATATATATATATATATATATATATGTATATATATATATATATATATATATATATATATATATATATATATATATATATATATATATATATATATATATATATATATATAGTATATATATAGTACTTAGTCAATAAATGTTTTTATGTTAATATTGTTAGATATACTATCGTAACATATACGGTGTTTTGTTCCAATTTTGACCCATATTTATTTTGCAAATCACAACACAAAATACAATTTAAGCCCAAAATACAATATAGCTCATGTATTGCCAAAACAGGCATTTACCGGGAAAGAGACAATGTGGAAGAAACTATGCCTTTTCAAAGCATCGCTGAGATTATAAGTGGCTTCATTTCAGGCTCGCTACACTCCAGCAGGTACCGTCAGTGCCTTCAGGGGCCCTTTTTTTCTTCCATGTTTGTTTTAACAATCTTGATTCTGCGTGGGTTCCCTCCGGGTACTCCGGCTTCCTCCCACCTCCAAAGACATGCACCTGGGGATAGGTTGATTGGCAGCACTAAATTGGCCCTAGTGTGTGAATGTTGTCTGTCTATCTGTGTTGGCCCTGTGATGAGGTGGTGACTTGTCCAGGGTGTACCCCGCTTACCGCCCGAATGCAGGTGGATAGGCTCCAGCACCCCCAGCGACCCCGAAAGGGACAAGCGGTAGAAAATGGATGGGTTCTTCTTAGTGACTATTGCATACAATAATTCACAACATGTTGTGAGGCCACAGGACCAATACTTCTTTATTATTCAAGATCATTTAATAATATTTACCTTTTGCTGTAATTCATTGATCATGATCATATTTATAAAGTGATTTACGTATTAAGAATGATTATTGGTTCTCATTCAAAGCCCTCCTGTGTCCAATGACTTATTCCCAAGGGGATGTTGTGTAAACTTTATAACAATATAAAAATGCTTGGACTTCATCTGACTGTGATTACTACTGCATGCCTTTAAGGAATCAGATAGAAACTGGTCTACGGTATATTGCTTGCTTTTCTCAATGAGATAACAGTTAAAGTACATCATTATTATTTGTATAACACTTGCTAAACTTTTAGGCAGCACTGAAACAATTATGTACAATTACTTCAAAAAGAAACATACGGTAGTTCAGTGTTTTTCCACCACTGTGAGATACAGTCTGGTGTGCCGTGGGAGATGATCTAATTTCACCTATTTGGGTTCAAAATATTTTTTGCAAACCAGTAATTATAGTCTGCAAATGATGTGTTGTTGTTGAGTGTCTGTCTAAAGCTCAGCAGAGTCACTGTGTAATACTCTTCCATCTCAGTAGGTGGCAGCCGGTATTTAATTGCTTTGTAGATGTTGGAAACAGCGGGAGGCAGTGTGCAGGTAAAATGTGTCTAATGCAGTGGTTCTTAACCTGGGTTCGGTGAGTCGGCCTCAGGGGTTCGGCGGAGCCTCCGCCACGGAGGTAAAGACACATCCGGCTTATAGTGTAAATAAAAACGTCTCCTTATCAGCGTATTATGTATACCCCCAAAAAATGCTCCCTCTAATTTTCCATCTGATTTGCAGGTTTTTTGATTGATCGATTTAAACTTTTACTAGCACATTGCAAAGGAAGAGAATACATTATATGAAACAGTACAGTTTACACAGTACAGTACATATTCCGTACAATTGACCACTAAATGGTAACACCCGAATACGTTTTTCAACTTGTTTAACTCGGGATCCACGTTAATCAATTCATGGTAATGTGTGTAAGGTATGTAATTTGTTGTGAGTTCATGCACTGTGTTGGTTTTGTTCTTTGAACAGTGTGATGTTCATGCACGGTTCATTTTGTGCACCAGTTAAAAAAACATATGACTTTTTCTTGAATTTGAAAAAAAACAACATTTTATCTTTCACTAAAGAAGGGTTCGGTGAATGCGCATATGAAACCGGTGGGGTTCGGTACCTCCAACAAGGTTAAGAACCACTGGTCTAATACTTAAACCAAAAATAAACAAAAGGTGAGTGCCCCTAAGAAAAGGCATTGAAGCTTAGGGAAGGCTATGCACAAGGAAACTAAAACTGAACTGGCTACAAAGTAAACAAAAACAGAATGCTGGACGACAGCAAAGACTTACTGCGGAGCAAAGACGGCGTCCACAATGTACATCCGAACATGACATGACAATCAACAATGTCCCCACAAAGAAGGATAAAAACAACTGAAATATTCTTGATTGTTAAAACAAAGTAGATGCGGGAAATATCGCTCAAAGGAACATGAAATTGCTACAGGAAAATACAAAAAAGAAGAGGAAAAGCCACCAAAATAGGAGCGCAAGACAAGAACTAAAACGCTACACACAGGAAAACAGCAAAAAAAAACGTATACGCCGTGATGTGACAGGTGGTGACAGTACACCTACATTGAGACAAGAGCTATATTGATGCATGCTTGGTTATGGTTTAAAGTCATATCCAACAATTGACAACGATTTGTTACTGTCAACTGAGTTTTGTTTTTTAGTGATTTCTGCTGGTGGTGTGCCTCCGGATTTTTTCAACGCAGAAAATGTGCCTTGGCTCAAGAAAGGTTGAAAAACACTGCTGTATTCCAATGCCAATTTACAAAATGTTTTACTCTGAAAGAGCATACCGGACATTGCGCAATACGTAGCTTTGCCGTGACGTGTTACGTAAATAAGTTGCTAAAGCGTCAAATTCAATGTTGATTCCCCTTAGCTGGAGTTAACTCACGTTTCGGTGGCGTTAGTTTGGAAACGGAAACTAAAACACTGCAATTATTTAACTCGGTACCGCACGCTAGGTCATATTATTTGGTATCTCCGCAACAAGGCATATTCGGCCAGGAACGAGGTGTTGACGGCGTTTCCTAGCTAATGGGGTTAGCCACACAAAGCTCCGTTTAAGTGGGTCGCCTCGTTACCGGTTTTTAAACATTCTGTCGCCAAATTCAGTTGAGCGTTTCGTTAGGATAGGATGAACTGGCTTTTCCCCGTCTCAAAAGGCTCCGGACCTCACCCTCCACTCAACAGCCTTCAGCAACAAAGGCAGCGGCAGATTGAGTCACTAAAAGCTGCTCATCCCAGGTAACAACGCGGCCATCAACGGTTTAAAACCTGTCATGTGTTTCGGTTCACTAACGATATGCTAACTTGGCGACTAACACGTGACTAAACTGTTTAGTTAACTACCTGGTTAGCGGTTAACTAGCAGTGCTCACGTCCGATGATATGGAGTAAAGTGGAAATCAAGTGTTGTGCGTGGGCTGGTTAGTGGGTTTTGTTTTCGTGGCTAATACGTGCTAACACTTCCTGGTAGCTCAGTGTTGGCTAATCCAGTTGGCTATCTTTAGACTTATTAACACGTGTTGTCACCCGCCTCTGATGATAGCGACGTTTGTTGTGTAAGAATGCTGTTTATACTAGGACATTCAAGTACCAAGATCACTGGTAGTTGCAGTCATCTGTCTAGTTTGATGTACAGTCGTGGTCAACAACAGTCGCTGACAACAAGCTATCCATACACTTGGGTAAAACGGAATCCATCCTATTTGGGTCCCACATCAACCTTAAGAAAGTCAGTGACTTCACTATAAAAGTGGGTGACATACTTATCACCATGAAAGATGAGGTCACCTACCTAGGCTCCATTCTAGAGGCTAATCTTTCCTGTGATAAAATGGCAACCAAGGTAATCAAAAAGGTCAACCAATGAACGAGATTTCTCTGCAGAATCTCCTCTCTGGTCAACAAAAGAACCATGAAGATTCTAGCGGAAACTCTCGTTCAACTCTTTTTCGATTACGCATGCACCTCCTGGTACCCCAGCACCTCCAAAACCCTCAAATCTAGACTCCAAACATCCCAGAACAAGCTAGTCAGATTACTTCTAGACCTCCACCCCAGATCGCATCTCACTCCTACCCACTTCTCCAAAGTGGGCTGGCTCAGGGTGGAGGACAGAGTAAAACAACTTGCACTGAGCCTAGTCTAAAATCCGCTACACCTCCCTGATACCGAAGTACATGTCAAACTACTTCCAGAACGTAAATGACCGCCATAACCACAACACCAGGGGGAGCTCCACTAACCACGTTAAACCCAGATTCCGATCTAACAAAGGTCTTAACTCCTTCTCCTTCTATGCCACATCAATGTGGAATGCACTCCCAACAGGTGTAAAAGAAAGGGCATCTCTATTCTCCTTCAAAACCGCACTAAAACAACACCTGCAGGCAACTTCAACCCTAAACTAACACCCTCCCTCCCACATAATACCTCTTCGGATTGTAAATAATCAAATCTAAATAATCAAATGTACACACTTTTTCTTATACATTATGATCTCTCTCTCTGTGTCCACTGCTCGCTGTACATATCCTACCAAGTCAGTCCTACACAGTTTCAATATCCATTTCTCTGATGATGTTATTTGTTGATGACTGAATTGTTGATACCAACCAAACCTAACCCCCCCTCCCCCCACCCCTTCATATCCCACACCCCGGATTGTAAATAATGTAAATAATTAAATGTATATACTCTGATGATTATCTTGTGTGATGACTGTATTATGATGATAGTATATATCTGTATCATGAATCAATTTAAAACAAGTTGAAAAACATATTCCGGTGTTACCATTTAGTGGTCAATTGTACGGAATATGTACTTCACTGTGCAATCGACTAATAAAAGTTTCAATCAATCAAACGTTTACATACACTTGTAAAGAACATAATGTCCTGGCTGTCTTGAGTTTCCAATAATTTCTACAACTCTTATTTGTTTTGTGATAGAGTGATTGGAGCACATACTTGTTGTTCACAAAAAACATTAATGAAGTTTGGTTCTTTTTATGAATTTATTATGGGTCTTCTGAAAATGTGAGCAAATCTGCTGGGTCAAAAGTATACATACAGCAATGTTAATATTTTGGTTACATGTCCCTTGGCAAGTTTCACTGCAATAAGGCGCTTTTGGTAGCCATCCACAAGCTTCTGGTTGAGTTTTTGACCACTCCTCTTGACAAAATTGGTGCAGTTCAGCTAAATTTGTTGGTTTTCTGACATGGACTTGTTTCTTTAGCATTGTCCACATGTTTAAGTCAGGACTTTGGGAAGGCCATTTTAAAACCTTAATTCTAGCCTGATTCAGCCATTCCTTTACCACTTTTGAGGTGTGTTTGGTGTCATTGTCCTGTTGGAACACCCAAATGCGCCCAACACCCAACCTCCGGGCTGATGATTTTAGGTTGTCCTGAAGAATTTGGAGGTAATCCTCCTTTTTCATTGTCCCATTTACTCTCTGTAAAGCATCAGTTCCATTGGCGGCAAAACAGGCCCAGAGCATAATACTACCACCACCATGCTTGACGGTAGGTAGGGTGTTCCTGGGATTAAAGGCCTCACCTTTTCTCCTCCAAACATATTGCTGGGTATTGTGGCCAAACAGCCCAATTTTTGTTTCATCTGACCACAGAACTTTCTTCCAAACTATTAATCGATTTAAACTATTATACAAACATGGGGTCTGGTTCAAATATAGAGATGAGGGTCTTTAATTTGACTTGCTGCTGTACTCTGTCTCAAAGTGTTAACGTGCTCAATGTTTCCTTACCATTATTGCTATGTTGTCTATTACTATTATTGATATGTTGTCTATTACTATTGTTGGTATATTCATTATTCCTACATACAAATTATTGTTACAGTGTAATAATTATTGTTACCTGTGGTAATGCCACTATGATACAACATCTGTATTATAATCCTTGAACAAAGTAAGAGTGAAACTCATGTGTATAATCACTGAATGGAGAACTGGGGGTGGGATTAAATAAGTTCTCTTCTTCCCACTCCCTTTTAGGCAAAACTGGACTATCATGCATTACATACTATACATTACCTTTTGCACTATATTAATTTATATTATTATGTGTTGTCAACTTTGTACTTTTTATGTCTGCCTGAAATAAATAAATTGAAAAAATAAATGAAAGGTCTTATCTTTGTCCATGTGATGTCAGATGAAACAAAAATTATTCCCTGTTGCTTTACCATGGACACACACACCACAACCAGCCATAGATTGATACAATTGTACAGTACTTTCACAAAAGGGTCATAACACAAGCAAATTATCTAGGCCAAAAATAACACTTCTCGTGTTCCAATGTTCCAATTTCATTTAAATTTGATCACAAAGTAGTTAAGATCAGGCAATCACAGAAAGCGCAATCTCCATTTGTTTCCCAGGCTGCTACCAGGTATCTAGAATGACATCATATTGATTATGCAATGGGCAGTACCTCTTCAAAGCACATATAAAACACTTCATATTACGGATATACAATCTTACCACAAACACCCATGCATGCAAAGTAGTGACATCCCTACCACACCAAGTGCCCCGATTTAAACATCTCTTTATTGTGTTTGGTTCCTCGTGATATCTATTGCTTTTGTAGGTCGCAAATATTACATCAACTTTGACAGCGCAATTATGCAGAATAATTAAGTTGATCGTAAACTACTAGTCAAGAATTTGAACACAACTTCTTAGAAGGAGAACATCTGTACAAATGAATGACAGCTATTGTATATAAAAACCCTTTTTTAATGAACAGACATGCTTATTTTTCTAAAACTTTGCACATTAATCATTGTTTCACCCCACTCATCTTAGCTATGATGCTTTTCCCTATGTTTCTTTCTATCCCAAGCAGCATTGCAGAAATCCAGAAAGATGTGGAGTACAGGATCCCGTTTACAGTCAACAACTCCACCATCACCGTTAACATGTGAGTTTTTATTAGCAGTCACCGTCACAGTGTTTGAGGATCATGAGCTTTACAATTTTACAGGGTTCACACACACTAATCTTCCATAGCTGATGCTGGTTCTTCTTCGTTAGGAGTAGCGCATGCCAACCTCTAATCAGAGTCAACTGTTCAACATGTGATAATGTTAACAATATGAGTATTAGAAGCGACCAATGTTTTTAGGATATGCCTTATTAGCTTTTTGCACTGTCCCAAAATTACTAAAATCAAATGTTTCCCAAACACCTACTGCCTTACAAATGTCCATGATATGGTATCACAATATTATTGTCTTATATTTGGAGTTCTGTAAAAGCTTTCCATGTTTGCTTTAAACTGATGTTGTCAAAATCTTTTCTCTCTAGTCTTCTTCCTCCTCAATTCCCTCAGGATAAGCCGGTAGTTAGTGTCTACCCTCCTGTTGGTCATCACCTCGTTGACAGCAATAATGGCACTGTGATTGCAAGCCCCCTCATCACTAATGTAAGTATAACTGATTTGTTCATATCATGTATTGCAGTATTATAAGGTAGGCATGTAACGATAAACAATATTAATTATAACCGCAGTAAAACTCCCGACTGTTAGTATTACCGTTTAAAATTAAAATGATTAAAAAAACGTGATTGATAACTTCACTTTGATAAACTTACAGAGTGACTGGCACCAGCTTGCGAGCTTAAATGCTCAAAACACACAGCCGCCATTGAATATGTGTGGCGACTTTTTTTTAAACTCTTGGCCGTCTTTTCGTGTTGTCCTTGCCAGTTTTGAGACTCAAATGTAATGGCTGTCAAAGTATACCAACTTCTTGGAATACCTAATCAGATGTCTCAAAATCAGGTGAGATGCATGATTTATGATCTAGAATAAACTTAAAGGGAGCTACGAAGCGAGGAAAATAGCAGACCACTTGGTGATGTAAACATTGGGAGACACGGAAGTAATCACGGTGCCGCTATAAAGAGATTGTCCGTGTTAGCGCTTATAATAACAATATCAATAATACTTTGTTAATATTCAAATCACAAAATGTAAATTGAGTATTTTTGGCGGTTTTTGAATGGTTATTTATTGGATTTTATGAGCGAAATAGAGGAGCTCCCATTGGCTCCGCTGTAAGCAGACTTTTATTTACTTTTATTTTCAAGTCAGAATGCATTTAAAAAATCTGTCCGTCGTCATGTCTTTCATAATTATTGTAAACGATAGGCAAAATAAAATAAAAAAGTGCAGTTCCCCTTTAAACTATATGCAGTTTATTGTTGTTTATTATTTTTTACAAACTTCATTTCAATACGAGAAGTGGGCGGAGTCTTTTAAATGTATTTACGGATGAGTATGAAACCGGTTTCGAAGCAACGACCTCAGCTACTTACTATTCTGACTTTGTTGGACAAATGTGAAATAAAGGAGGCAGTAAAAAAATGGAACGAAGGTAAATAACATCAAATATTAACTGTTTGCTTCATTACTTGTTGTACAGTAGTCAGTAATACACCATTTGTGTAGTTATAAGCCTCAACCTGACTAAACAGAATACTAATGCTAAAAAGCAAAAGCTAAGTGTTTGTGTTGTCAGCGTGAGATAAACACTGACATTTATTATTTATATATTGTTATTTACAGCTGAAATGGACCAAAAGGAATCGCCTTTCAGCTGAAATGGACCAAAAGGAATCGTCTGAACCTCATGAATTCATAATTTACTGAGAAGATGACTTTCTGACTGTTGGATGTGGCGGACACAAGCCTGTCTTTTTATGAACAATTCAATATTTTTAAAATCATATTGTTTTGGATATTATTGCTTTGTATTTCATTTATTTAGACTTAAGTAAAAGAACGAGGTCCTAATATTGTCTTGTTTATTTACTGTGAAGTGTGAAACTAATTATTGTTATTATTGAATAGCTTAGTTGCTCAGACAGTAACTTGTTTATACAAGTTTAGATTGGAGTATGTCGTTTCTTAATGGTGAAAGACGTTAATAGGCCCTTTTCCACCAAACGTTTGGTTCCTGGAACTATTTCCACCGCATTTCACAGTTCCGTGTAGTTTAAACAAATCAGGCTGATGACGTATGGAGGAGTTGTTTAGTATATTTCTACACTGATACCATGTAAATAACAGACACTATTAGGTTACAGTTCTTTTACTAAAAAGTAAGTAAATGAAATACAACGCAATAATATACAGAGCGATATGATAAAAAAAAAAAGAAAAGTGTACCGAATTGTTCATATAAAGTCAGGCTTTTGTCCGCAATGTCCAACAGTCTGAAAGTTGTCTTCTTAGTAAAGGATACATTCATGAGGATCAGGCGATTCCTTTTGGAATGGAGTGTCACTGACTACTTTCACAACATGTAAATACAGTGTTCCCTCGCTACAACATGGTTCACTTTACACGGCCTCGCTGTGACAGATTTTTTTTTGTGTGTAATTTTTTACAGTGTTGCATGCTTTTTCTTTTTTTTACAGCATATGAATGCGTATTGTGTTCTGCATCCTGATTCGCTAAGGGACTGTAGACCATTGTCAATCAATCTTCTTCATGCCATGTGTCCTGTACAGTACATAATGTGTATTGTGGGGGGATATAATCCTGAACAAGTTTTTAATATGAATGAGACAGGCTTATTTTGGAAACAAATGCCCTCTCGCACCATTATAATCCAGGACAAAGACAAAAGCGCATGATTTAAGGAAAAAGATCGTGTGACTCTGGTTATGTGTGGAAATGCTGCGGGCTTTATGATAAAACCCGGGCTTATTTATAGGTCAAAAAAATCCTAAAGCCCTAAAAAACAGGTTTTGATCTTTGGTTTCATTATTTAATACAGTAGTGTACTGTACTTATTTTTTTAAATCCACAAAGATTTGAACTTTGAGAGTTTTTTAACGAGATAAATGTGAGAAATTGTAAATGCCTGTCTGAGAAAAGTTTATAAAGTGTGTGGTTAGGGTTTTACAGACTCAAAACATATATAAGAAACGAAAAAACATATACTGTACAGTACTGTAAACAAAAAAACATAATAAAAAAAAACAACCTGTAAATGAAAAAACATGCACACTAAATAAAAAAACTTATAGTGTAAACGAAAAAAATATATAATGAACAAAAACATGTAAAAAACTAAAATTAAAATAAACTTCTACTACACAGATTTCACTTAAAGAGGGTATTTGTTTGAACATAACCCCAGCGTTAAACGAGGGAACACTGTAGTTAATCTTTGAAGTCATTTACCGTCGTTCCACTCGTGTACTGCCTCCTTTATTTTACATTTCTCCAACAAAGTCTGAGTAGTAAGCAGCTGAAGTCGTTGCTTAGAGTCTGGCTTCATACTCCACTGTAAATACGTTTAAGAGAGTCTAGATTTTTCTCGCAGCTTTACGTATCAAAATGAGTTTTGTTAAAAATAATAAACAACAATAAACTGCATGTAGTTTAAAGACTACGGCTGAGTAAAACACAGCAAGATAGTTCCACTGTTCAGCTTTCCTCAGCACAAAAGTACCCCACAAAAATTCCTGCAAGTCGAAAGTTCCTTTTGTTCTTTTTTCTTTCCAATGTAAAGGTTGTTGTAATAGAAATACCAAGAAATAAACAAGTCGTCCTCGCACACTTCGTAATGACGGTTGTGTGTTTAAAAAATAAGTTTTAGGAACGCCCCGAACTGTGTTCAACCACTCAGCGTTCAACAGCACAGCCCGCCCACGATAAGGTTCTGTGAACCTTCCAAAAGTCCCACCTAGCTGGCAGGAACTCCCAAAAGTTCCTGAAGAACGAAATCTACCAAAGGAAGCTTTTGGTGCAAACTCGGGCTGGGTGATTATATGATCGTGATCGATGATTGCGATTAATTTGAGTTCGATCACAGTGATCTGGTGTTCGCATTTTTACCTCAATCAAACATGGCGGAAATGTCTGTTGGAAGTTACCGCAGTTGTAAACAGTAGGGAATTAACAAACTTGCTATTACCCTGCACAGAACAATTTGTCTTTATTGACCGTGATCATGTGTGTGTCTCTGTGTGTGTGAGTGTGTACGTTTGCATGTGTTTTTGGGAAAGTGTTTGTGTCCTTGTGTGTGCGCGACCTCCTGTTCCACCGTCGCAAAAGTCAAGCTCGTCACGACGTAATTAATCAACGTTGTGCCTCTTCCCTCTTACACAGCTGGAAGTGCAGCCCAGAAGAATAAAGTAAAGAAATGTGACCAACACTAGTATAGAAGTTGAAACACAACATTGAGAAGGAGCAACGGCTTTAGTGACAGAGTTTAGTCTCACTGCAGCTCACTAGTAATCCTGCCCCGAATGTGTACTTGCAGACACTCAAATGACAGTTATCAGTTGTTAGCATATATTACCTCGATCAAACATGGGGGAAATGTCTGTTACAAGATATTGCAGTAGTAAATAGGAGAGATTAAGTTAAGTTAAAATTAAAGTACCAATGATTGTCACACATACACTAGGTGTGGTGAAATTTGTCCTCTGCATTTGACCCATCCCCTTGTTCACCCCCTGGGAGGTGAGGGGAGCAGTGGGCAGCAGCGGTGTCGCGCCCGGGAATCATTTTTGGTGATTTGGTGATGATGTAACAATACTCTCTATAATTCTGCACGGGACAATCAGCCTTTAATTTAGAATAATCATGATAATAATCGCGGTCGGATGATTTGAAAAAATTAATTGTGATATTTTTCTGCCATATCGCCCAGCCCTAGTAGAAACACATGGGGAACTTTATTTATCAGGGTAAATGGGAAAGTTCTTTTAATAGTTCCTGCGGTGGAAAACGGCCTTTTAGGACCAGTTTAATTTAAAACACAATTTTATACGTCATATAAAAGTAGTAGATCCCGCTCCATCTCTATATCAGTTTTGGGGGTCTAGCGACTAACCTGCTAGTTGTCAGCTCGCGATTAGAGCTCTAGTTGCCAGCTAGTTAATAGCGCTGTATTGTATTTTTTTAATTGTTTGGATTTACATGACGTCACGTCCGCCTCACGTCTAATTAATTAAATATATGTGGTGGTCATACAGCGCCTGTTCTCAATGGGTACTCGGTGCCATTTAGTTTTTCTTGAAGAAAAATGCCCTATACTTGGGTTGTTTTCCTCTCGACAAACCAAAGTGGAGTGCCGATAAAAAAGAGATGGCTCAAAAAACAAGGATGAAGTGGAAAGGGAGCAAAGGGCCCTGAGACGATAAGGGGGAGGGTTTGCGATCATTTTAAAGTGAAAAAGTGTTGAAATGTTTGCACTGTCAAACAAAGTTGATATTACACAATTTCACTACAACAACAATTTGAGAGTATACAAAAGATGATCTTTCTGTTCTTTTTATGTTGTAGTTTGGCATGCACTCAGACCTTGGGAAAGTCATTCAAAGTCTGTTAGATGAATTCTGGAAGAGTCCTCCTGCCCTGATGTCCACCGGCCCGTCTGGCTTTCCATAGTGAGTCTGCTCTTTTTTATGAACGATTTTACCAGCGGCTTTGACACAGCAAGCTAAAATATTTTAAATAAAACAATATTTGAGAAAACAGATGCAAATAGAACTAACTGTATTTTGATATTCCCAACAGCAGCATATACAAGCAATCAGGCATGCCTCCTTACCAGTCTCAGGGTTACCACTATGGTTCTCGCCATGTTGGCCCAAGTCATACGCCGCCTCCAGCTGGACCAGGTCCAGTGCTACATCCAGGGGTTGACGTCCATGGGTGCATTCATGGTCCAGCTCCTTATGGACTTATTACTGACCTGCCATTGCCCGTACCCATTGGAGATTTACAGGTACACCGATAAGAAAAGCAGGCAGAAGCAGCCTTTCTGTTAAATAATTTGCTTTGATGTAAATTAATGTTTGTTTTCAGGCTGGACTAAATGGACATGTGTATAAGATGCCTGAGATTCCTGAGTCTTTTGCTGAACTCTGTGACTTCAAGTAATACCATTTCAATTATCAAAACATTAAAAAGGTTGTGTGATTTTGATTGAACTAAAATATACCTTCTGTCTTTTTCTTCTGTTACATAATTGATTACTTGTACGCCCACCCTTGCTGCATCGTGCCCCAGTCTGACGCAGCTGTCCGAAATGTCCGAAAATGAGGATGTGTTACTGAGGTTCTTCGTGACATTGCCACAACTAAAGCAGGTCACAAATGATAAAGAAGAGTTGGTTACTAACATAGTGGATATGGCAAGTACGTTCCTCTCCCATCACTCAACTGTAAGCTTTGAGGAAATCTACAATGACCACTTTTGAGTTGACAGGCCCATACGTCTTTTTACAGAGAGAAATCTTCAGATGGAACCACACCTGGAAGAGAAAAGACAAGAAATGATATACAAGGTTGCATACTAATAAATCAATCTCATTCTCAAACACATAACCCCTAAATCCATGTCGTTGTGCAGCAGCTCACATGTGTTTTGTGTTGGCAGTTTGAACAACTGACTCAGCTGAAGTCCGCCTTTGAGACAAAAATGCAGAGACAGCATGATCTCAGTGAGGTAAGTCATAATGGAGCATGTGCTAAACCCAAACATCATAAACGTGCATTTTAACGTCCACAGGTGGGAATGTGTGTGTGACTGCTGATATGTTGTATGTGCCCTGTGATTGACTGGCAGCCATTCCAGCTTGTACCGGCTGGAATAGGCTTCACAAAGCTGCCAACTTTGTTGGATTGTGCTGGAGATTGTCCTTGTTTACCAACATCTTGTCCGAAGTTAAAAAAAACTACTCCTTAATTCTGATGTTTTTGTGTGGAACTGTTGATATAAAATAGCAGCTTTGGACCGTACGTTGAAAAGATGCCAAAGGGGTGGTCGATATACAATCTCTTTATTAAAAGATTCTAGTTACTGTCGGCTGCAACCGCTCCAAAATAACATTGCAATCTCCACTTCTCAAGCTGGCTCTCTCACTGCATCCACATACACACAGGCTCCCATTTCCTTGCCTTAATCACATTCATCTAATCACCAGTCAAGACTCAGCTTTGCACATGCATGGCCTCACAGACAGTTGTAAATAGTAAAACTCTTAACACTCCACCCTTTCCAAAAGTACCATAATTTATCTTTCAAAATATTTATTATTTAAATATATATTTTTAAGTCGTCGCCGCTATTTTTTTCCCCCAAACACAGTCGAAAATAAACTTTAACTGGTGACAACATTAGGTTCAAACTAAACAGCAGCATTTATGTTACATGTCAGTGTTGTTATGCGCATGCTAAGATTAGATGAAAATAACACTTTAGCCTACTTTTATTGTCTTTCCTCAAAGCCTGAAACCTCTGACTGCGCGTTTTACTAAATGTAGAAATATAAGTACGTCCACCTCGCGATGACGTCCCGATGTAGCCAGACTGCAAAACTACCTGCAAACACACTGCAAAATGTATGAACCTTATAATTTAACTATTTGACATTGTTTAACACAAGTATCCAATATTTTAACATTTATAAATCAGAAAAGACAAAAATCATCATTGGTCCACTAATGATATATCCACACAAACATGGATATTTTCAAAAACGCAGCTTATCTCCATTCCGGTGTTAAAAAATCATCTTTTTCCACATGAGTGGTGTTAAACCGCTGCACAAAATGAAACCAACCAATCATGATGAGGAGTGGATTGTGTGACATGTGCTGCTTGAGTCTACTGTATGCTGTATTCACCATCCACAAAAAAGTAGTATTCTTTTGTCTGTTTATATTTAGGGGTGGAGACCTGCATTTCAATTAACAGTTATGTCATGTGGAATGCCTTGATTCGATTTTTTTCTTTAATGGTAACAAACTAAGAGTTTACATTGAATATAGGCACAAGACATGAAGAAATTACGGGGAGGATTAGTGGAGAACTATTTTTAAGAAGTATTATTTTTCGCTGTTTCTTTTAGATTAACACAGATTTTGTATTTCATTGTTTAACATCTTGTCAGTGTTAATTATCATTGCATCAAAAATGACAAATGCAAATGAACATGCCACTAAATGTACTACTTTTCCACACAAGAGCTGCAGTCTAAGCACTCTACAGGCTCGATTAAAGGTCGCAGCACACCAGGCCGAGGAGGAATCTGAGGAGACAGCTGAAAACTTTCTGGAGGGACGCACTGATATAGATGAATTTGTCAATAGCTTCATGGAAAAAAGAACGGTGATTATACCCAGCTTGCATGGAATGTCTAATTTGAGTAGCTGCTATGTAAGAAGAAGGCGTGTATTCATTCATTACCTTTTGTGCTACCTAACAGCTTTGTCACAGCAGAAGGGCCAAAGAGGAGAAGTTGCAACAGTCCATTAACACCCATGAACAGTTTCCCACCAGCCACTAGAACACAAGGTACACTAGAGAAAAAAATGAAGGACTGTACTTATAATGTGATTGTATTTTCATGTCATGATTATGATTGTATATTTAGTAGGGCTGGGCGATTACATAATCGTGATCGATGATCGCGATTAATTTCAGTTTGATCATGGTGATCAGCTGTTACCATGATTACTTGGATCAAATATGGCGGAAATGTCCTGCAGTAGTAAACAGAAGAGGAGCAATGGTGTTTGATGTGATCCTGCACGGGACAATCCGCCTGTATTGACCATTGTCCTGTGCGTGTCTGTGTACGTGTGAATGTGTTTGTGTCCGTCACCCCGTGTTTGTGTGCGACCAACCCTGTCCAGTGTTGCGAAAGCCAGGCTTCTTACGACATAATTCATGTTCAATCAGCTTTGTGCGGCTTCCCACTTACAAGGCTGAAAGTGCAGCCCAAAATAACAAAATAAAAATAGAACTAAATAAATGGCTAACACTAGCATATAAGTTAAAAGGACTAGTGGGTAGTGACAGACTTTAGTTTGACTGGCTGCTTGAGTTCACGTTGTGGTGTGTGGAGTAATACTGCCCTGAATGCAGTCTCACAGGCAGGCACAGAATATCTTTGTCTATTAGTCCCGACTGGGAGAATAAACACACCTACTCATTCAATCAGGAACAACACATTTTGTATCTAAATATATTTGAATCAAACGTTTTGTTTTGTGTTTGCTCCGATTCAACTGATCAGGTTTAACTTGTACTAAAAACACAGAAAAACTGCAGACACTTTGTTCAAATCACTTTTGAGTTTGTGGATGAAAACATTTTGTTCCTGAAATAATCATTAAACATGTTTTATTTGTCGGTACCACAAATTCATACTGCACTTTAATGTATTTTCATTAAATATAAGATACAGATTTTGAGTTTTACAAAACTCCAATATGTGGCTCATTTCTTGCCCTTTGCCAAAGCACTGGTGAGAAGCAATGATGTATACAAATAATCAGATAATACAAAATAATTACCATTTGAAAGTGTTGTTTAGTAAATATTAACTTGAAATAAAAGCCTTATAGTATTCTGTATGCCACTTGTTTACTGAGAATGAAGTTTTTAATGACAAGCAAAATAACAAAATACATTTGAGTGGAAAAAAGTTGTCTTTACACCCCCCTCCCCAAAATATACAGAAAAAAATAAGCAAAACCGTGGCCCTAAAACCGAGGTACGGACCGTAGTGTGGGTTACCTGTACTGTTTGCACCTCTGGTAACCACAATCATAGATATGAACAAAAGTGACAGTTGTCAGCTGTAAGTATGTATTACCTCAACCAAACATGGTGGAAATGTCTGTTACAAGATACTACAGTAGGGATGCAATGGTACTCGGTATAATCCTGCACAGACAATCCGACTTCAATAACAATAATTACAAATCTTGATATTAATTGATCGAGTTATATGGAAAATTAATCGTGATCATTTTTTTGCCATAACGCCCAGCTCTAATATTTAGTATTGTTTGTTTAGCAATTAATTATTTATACTTTGTAGTGGGTAGAACACATAGTTCAAAGTTTTTACATTACTTTAAGTAAAGAGTGTCCCGATACAACTTTTTCACTTCAGATACCAGAGCCTTAAATTTGGCTGATATGGATATTAATCCCATACAATATCAGCAGGCATCATATTGCATACTTTTATTATTTTGTAGTGTTGATGTTTGAAACGGTTTAATCAAGTGAAATAACTCAAAAGAACAATGCTACGTTTGATAACACAAACCTTGTGACACATTTGTGCTTTTGAAGAGGAATGGTAATTTGTCTTTTAGAGACACCTAGTGGTCAATATTTATTAAATTAGGGGGAGGCTCAGGAAGCGGAATGACCCAGAGACCTTTGTTTGTGAATACTTTCTTGGAAACTTTGTTTCTGTAAGTAAAATGCAACTATAATTATTTACTACTTGTTTATATTGACAAATGTTGTGCTTTAGATATTGTTCAATAGTGCTAAATTAAGGACACTTGTTACATATGTCTTGCTGGTGTGCTCATTAGCTGTTGTTGTGTAAAGTAGCTGCCAGCTCCATCTAGCCTACATGTTTAACTTTTGTAAATTAATTCACTAAAATACAAAACAGATCAAACTTGTGTGCTTATTAGATGATATTTAGATGTTAACTGACTGTCCAGCTTTATACAAGTAAACACTGCTTGTAGTTAAGTTAAAGTACCAATGATTGTCACACACACACTAGGTGTGGCGAAATTATTCTCTGCATTTGACCCATCACCCTTGATCACCCCCTGGGAGGTGAGGGGAGCAGTGGGCAGCAGCGGTGGCCGCGCCCGGGAATCATTTTTGGTGATTTAACCCCCAATTCCAACCCTTGATGCTGAGTGCCAAGCAAGGAGGTAATGGGTCACATTTTTATAGTCTTTGGTATGACTTGGTATGACCTAGCGATCTGAGGGCGGACACTCTAAGTAGAGCTTATAACGGAGAGTTTAGATGCAAGCTGATATCATCAGATGCTTTTTTTTTGCTTAAATCAGACCATTTGGATTTAGCTTAATGCAGGTAGTAAAATGTCTGATGGGATACACCATGGTGATCTGCCTTTCTATTTATAAATATATTTCCTGACCTTTGTATCAGTTACAGCTGACATTGTTTTCTTCCTCTGAATGGTTTCTTCTCAGGTTTGCTGTTTTCCCAGCCAACTGCTGGCAACCAAAAGAATGAAGACACGGGACGTGCAAAGTCGGTTAACAATTTGGAAAATGGGAGGAATTTGGAGGGACAGGAAGATGATAGCAGCCATGGTGGCTTTAACAACAAGAAGCACATTTGCTCAGAACTTGGGTGAGGTGACAGAAGAACGCAGGAGGCCAGAAGTAATACTTGCTTTCAGGTTCCAGACAAACACTTTGTGTTGCACATGATGTTCTGTTGCGATCCATCAGTGGTAGGTGATGTAAAACCATGTTTGAAGTAACTACTGTATGATTAGCATAGAACAGTATTCCCGTACACTATATTTTCTACCAAACAAGAAATACCACCATCAATTAAAATACTCAATTCTAGTATGTAGACTTTCACAGAGATCACCGACCACGTCTTTAGCCTCTGTCCAAGAAAGATGTCCCATTTAACCTCTCGTTTACTTAAACTGAGGACCTTATTGTAGCCAATTACCCTCATAATAGATATCAACATTGCGCTGTTGAGATTGAACTGAACAATCAGGGATGTAACAAGGTCAAACAATGTAGTCATTAATCTCATTTCAGGTGTTAAAATGGAGCATATATTGTCTGCAGACGGGCAAACCAAATTATCAGTGTTTTCTTTACATTATTTTACAACAATGAGGCAGTACTCTGATAACACTAATGTTTATGTACTGTATGTTGCTAATTTATTTCTTTTATTGAAAGCAAGCAGCTTTTGACCAGATGTTGCAGAATGTATTGCCATTGATAATGGTTGGATAATTCACTGCAAAAGGGTCGAATAGGCTGCACCACAATGGAGGAGCTGCTGCCTGTTAGCAAGCATTGGAAACTTTAGTTTGTCCTCAATGTTGACTGTGAAGGGTTTTTTCCCTGTTCCTGTGATTCACATATGTCAGCATCCGGGTCATACTTTGACAATTAAAACCCACTCGCTTCAAGGTTTGAAATTGTACACATTATTCCACCTCAAACATTTTTGTTGGTTCTGATTTTAGGGGGAGTCTGAATACGGTATGAAGGTTGATCAAACATTGCCTTTAATGTTTTATTCCTGAGTTTTGGTGCATGGAAATAGAGTAGCTGATCTCTGATGTTGACCATATTTGACTTTAGTTGGTAACACGTTGACTAATGTCAAGGATGATTTGGTTTAATGCTGCAGTAAAAGTCAATACAATTGAAAACTGTATTTAAATAATGTTAATAATAGACTATATTGCAATCAAATACTTGGACTCCTTGTGTAATTTCTTATTTAATATGTTAGGGTATTAAAGCATTTACAAGATATCTTGTCTGGTGTCATTTTGTTGAACACTATATTGTGATCCTGGTGGTGAAGGGTATATTGTAATCATCTTCTCTATGCCATCTTTTTTGCCTCTTATCTGAAATACGGAACATATGGCATATTTTAGCCTAAGACTAATTTCAGTCTGTAGCCATTTCTGGCCTGCTATTCACAAGTATTCATGGATGTAACACCAAATTCTGGGCCCCCTATTCCACCCTGTACACGCACATTTAGTATGTATACATGCACTAAAAACAAACAATTGCATGAATTTGGTGTAAACTAGCTTTTTAAAACATGTACAACCTTAAGGTCTTTAGTTTAAAAGATGGGGTTAACATACCTAGTTCTAGACTAGACAAGTATTTTTTTCCATGACAATGTGCCAACAAATCCAATGTAAAGTGGCCAGTATATGGATTGAAATACTAGTTTTAAAGTTTCAAACTTTAATCGAGGGTCCCAGACAATGAACTGCAAAGTGAAACTTCTTAGTCGTTTTCTCCTCTGCTGCTGCACCAGGTCGATAATGTGTATTTTTTTACCTTTTGTATATCACCGCATTCTTGTACTAAAGTGATTGTCTGAATGCTGAAAGGTGAACTTGGATGACACTGATCGCATAAGACATACATCAGCGCAGATTCAAAGTGTCATTCTCTTTCTATGCCACATCAATGTGGAATGCGCTCCCAACAGGTGTAAAAGAAAGGGCATCTCTATCCTCCTTCAAAACCGCACAAAGTACACCTCCAGGCAACTTCAACCTTAAACTAACACCCTCCCCGGATTGTTAATAATCAAATGTAGATACTTTTGTTTATGCTTTCTGATCTCTCTCTCTCTATGTCCACTACTTGCTGTACATATCCTACCAAGTCAGTCCTACACTGTTTCAATGTACATTTCTCTGATGATGCAATTGTTGATGACTGAAGTGATGATAACAACCAAACCTAACACCCCCCCCCCTCCACATCCCACACCCCAGATTGTAAATAATGTAAATAATTCAATGTATATACTCTGATGATTATCTTGTGTGATGACTGTATTATGATGATAGTATATATCTGTATCATGAATCAATTTAAGAGGACCCCGACTTAAACAAGTTGAAAAACTTAATCGGGTGTTACCATTTAGTGGTCAATTGTACGAAATATGTACTTCACTGTGCAATCTACTAATAAAAGTCTCAATCAATCAATCAATCAAAACCAGAGTTGACATGATGAACATTATCACGTCATTTTTTCAGAAAGTATAAATAACTACACATAAAGATAGAATACTATTAACCGCAACATGTAAGTGTAACAAAAACCCAACAACATTATGATTTGTACATTTTCAGAATGTGCTTGTTCTATTATTAAAAAAAGAAAACAATCTGAAGTTGTCTTTGTTTTTAAGTTATCGTGCCGTGATTTTACCAGTCCAGCCCACTTGGGAGTAGATTTTTCTCCATGTGGCCCCCGATCTAAAATGAGTTTGACACCCCCGTGTTACTCTAGCTTCTTTTTTTTATTTATTTATTAATTTGTTGTATTTTTTAATTTCATTTTGCTCATTCTTTTTGCTACTTGACGCTATCTGGCCAGCGTGCTAACTGTTAGCATTTCCGTTCGGCTTTGGCTCTTCAGAAATCACATGAAAGTTCTGCCAAAATTGCATTTTCTAGTTATTTGAAGAAAAAAATCTATTTTGTCTTGGATTTGCAAGTGAAAAATAGCAAAATGGCCCCAGCATCCTGTGGCCCTCGGTGGAAAAAGTTTGGGCTTCCCTGTCTTAGACCTTCATTTGTTATTGTCTAATAATAAAGTTATACTAATTTTATCTCAACAATTATGATCATTTTTTTTAACTTAAATATTTAAATGACATGAAACAAATCTTCAAACATTGCAAAAGCCCAGGGCCCCCCTGTGCTTGGGGCCCCGGTACAATATAAACCCTTTCTTTTTCTTTTTTTTTGTTGAATTTTATAAACCTTTATTTATAATATGCAACATTTGTATACAATCAAGAAATAAAAATAACCAAAACAAGTACAGAAACAGTACAATAACAGTACAAAACAGTGGCATGGGGGTTGTAAATTCAATAAAGTAACTAAAATAGAATGCAAAATTATATATATATATATATATATATATATATATATATATATATATATATATATATATATATATATATATATATATATATATATATATATATATATATATATATATATAAATGTAAAGCCATAGGCTTTACATTTAAATAAATTTAAATTTAAATAACATTTTTCCTGAGGGAACTCTCCTGAAGGAAACAATAAAGTACTATCTATCTATCTAAATTTGGAACACAGCATCATAGTCTTCACAGCTTTTTTGGTTGTTAGAGTTAGTGTTTTAAAGTAGAGTTATAATTATTTTTTAAAGGCACAAAAAACAGGTCGGGTATTGAGAAACTTACATTTATGAGTATAAAACTCAGCCAATTATATCCCCACTTTCCTCTTCCCTTGGAGTATTTGTCCCAACTACTCAACTAGTCAGCAAACTAAGTTGCATGTCTCGCCCCTGAGCAGCAGGTGGCGCACGATGGGTCACTCAAATGAAAGTCCACCCGGCGCAGAAACCAGAAGAAGAAAAAGGCGGAAACTAGTGTTTTACGCGTGTAATATTTCACCCAAGATGTTGACTATTTACAAATACATTTACATAATACATAAAGTTGTACATTTTAAGGAAAACTATTTGTAACGACTCGTCTTCGGGAGTGCGTTGCGTCCATTTGTCGAATTGTTGCTACTGTAAACTGTGATATCGTCTGTAATATCAACAAGCACACCGAGCTTCTTTTCCAGTTTTGACAAGTAACAATAATAACCATACAGGATCCATGGCATCGCAGATGGACGACAGCCATAGAAGGTTCCTGCAGGCCCTGATGCGCAGTGCTATTATTGACGAGCAAACTGCAAAGAAACTCCACCGCCATTGTTGTAGAGTACACGATAGTAAGTCATTGCACTAAAGATTACCGACTGCTGACACTAACGACCACTGTCTGATTTGTTGACATTGCAGCACGTTATGCCACCGGCCAACTAGATGACTATATAGACACCATCAACTCTCATCTGCAGCCGATGTTCATGCAGATTCGAAAGGGCATGTGCGAGGAGAGCGGCGTGCAGCACTACGCCTTGGTGAGCTGTTCAATCTTTTCATTGATTGATTGAGACTTTTATTAGTAGATTGCACAGTACAGTACATATTCCGTACAATTGACCACTAAATGGTAACACACGAATACGTTTTTTTAAGTGGACCACGACTTAAACAAGTTCAAAAACTTATTGGGGTGTTACCATTTAGTGGTCAATTGTACGGAATATGTACTGTACTGTGCAATCTACTAATAAAAGTCTCAATCAATTTTCAACTTGTTTAAGTCGGGGTCCACGTTAATCAATTCATGGTACAAATATATACTATCAGCATAATACAGTCATCACACCAGTTAATCATCAGAGTATATACATTGAATTATTTACATTATTTACAATCCGGGGGGTTGGATGTGGAGAGGGTTGGGGCGGAGGGGTTAGGTTTGGTTGGTATCAGCACTTCAGTCATCAACAATTATATCATCTGAGAAATGGACATTGAAACAGTGTAGGACTGACTTGGTAGGATATGTACAGCGAGCAGTGAACATAGTGAGCTCAGAAAGCATAAGAACAAGTACTGTATATACGTTTGGTTATTAACATTTGATTATTTACAATCCAGGGAGGGTGTTAGTCTAGGGTTGTAGTTGCCTGGAGGTGTTCTTTTAGTGCGGGTTTGAAGGAGTATAGAGATGCCCTTTCTTTTACACCTGTTGGGAGTGCATTCCATATTGATGTGGCATAGAAGGAGAATGAGTCAAGACCTTTGTTAGATCAGAATCTGGGTTTAACGTGGTTAGTGGAGCTCCCCCTGGTGTTGTGGTTATGGCGGTCATTTACGTTAAGGAAGTACTTTGACATGTACTTCGGTATCAGGGAGGTGTAGCGGAATTTATAGACTGGGCTCAGTGCAAGTTGTTTTACTCTGTCCTCCACCCTGAGCCAGCCCACTTTGGAGAAGTGGGTAGGAGTGAGGTGTGATCTGGGGTGGATGTCTAGAAGTAACCTGACTAGCTTGTTCTGGGATGTATGGAGTCTAGATTTGAGGGTTTTGGAGGTGCTGGGGTACCAGGAGGTGCATGCGTAATCGAAAAAGGGTTGAATGAGAGTTCCCGCTAGAATCTTCATGGTGCTTTTGTTGACCAGAGAGGAAGATTCATATTCTCTTCATGCCATATTATGCTCCTTCCAGTGCAGTTGTTTTTAGTTTTAGTTTGTATCCAATCAGAATTCAGCTAGCTTATGTTGCCATGCTGTACCAAATCTGCCAGACGTCTTCAGATTCAGCAATGCAGGCGTCTGTGCACTTTAAGTGAACAGGGACATACAGGTGATAGACAATCAGATCACGAGTTGTTGTCCGTAAGACCTTCTAGATGGCCTCACTTTGAACGTGACATTTAGGCGTCCTGTGATTGGATACTCATCGGGACCATTAGCGGATGAATTTGAGAACACATACAGTTGATAGACAGTTGCGATAGCCAATCAGATCACAAGTTGTTGACAGTACCGTATTTTTCGGACTATAAGTCGCAGTTTTTTTCTTAGTTTGGCCGGGGGTGTGACTTATACTCAGGAGCGACTTATGTGTGAAATTATTAACACATTACCGTAAAATATCAAATAATATTATTTAGCTCATTCACGTAAGAGACTAGACGTATAATGTTTCATGGGATTTAGCGATTAGGAGTGACAGATTGTTTGGTAAACGTATAGCATGTTCAATGTGTTATAGTTATTTGAATGACTCTTACCATAATATGTTACGTTAACATACCAGACACGTTCTCAGTTGGTTATTTATGCCTCATATAACGTACACTTATTCAGCCTGTTGTTCACTATTCTTTATTTATTTTAAATTGCCTTTCTTTGGGCTTTGTACCAAGGATGTTGTTGTGGCTTGTGCAGCCCTTTGAGACACTTGTGATTTAGGGCTGTATAAATAAACATTGACTGATTGATTGAAATTGCCTTTCAAATGTCTATTCTTGGTGTTGGGTTTTATCAAATAAATTTCCCCCAAAAATGGGACTTATACTCCAGTGCGACTTATATATGTTTTTTTCCTTCTTTATTATGCATTTTCGGCCGGTGCGACTTATACTCCGGAGCGACTTATGCTCCGAAAAATATGGTATATATTTTAATTGCTGATGCGTTTTAATGGATTTTTAAATGCTCCAGAAAATAACCCGTTTTGTATACTGTTGATGTGGTTCAATGCCCAGTAGGGTGTAAATGTGTTCCTGTATAGTATTTCTCCAGCAATGGTCATGTGGTGACATCAATTATGGTATTTTTAGAGGTAATCATTGAAGTCGGAGACCACTGAAGGCCTAGGTGGGAAACGCACGGCCCGCCACTGATTAAATCAATGTATTGGTGCTTGTGCCCCCTCAAAAGCAAAATAGTAATATGTAACATGCCTTTTAAAAAGAAAAACAAACTTTTAGATAATAAATATTGTATAAAAACAAGGCAAAGAATGTGATTATATTGTACAGCATATACCTTGGAGGGGACCTCCACGGTATCTCCTTCAGGCTGCTCCTCCGTCAAACACATCATTAGCAGATTTTACATATTTTCATGGATAAATGTCTGCTGTTAAGATATTATTTTAACATTCTTGCTTGGCGTTAGACTCATTCTGCTTCAGTATGGTGCATTGGTGCACTCCAACTGCTTCACCAGGTTAGCAAGCTGCATCCTCTGTCATGTTTTTTTATTATTTCTGTCTTTAATTAAATTAATATCATCCACTTTTTTCTTCTCAGGACTGTCCCTCACACTTGCTTTGAAAACAAAGTTAGTCCATCTCTGGCCATAAGCGAATGGTAGTGAGTAAGACCAGATGAGGTTCACTGTGACATTTGCTATGCCATCTAATGGCGGGGTGTTAGTAATTTAAATTTTTGCTTGTAACTTAAATCATAAGAATTAGCTGAGAGACAGCGCTTATCTCAAGACACTCTTAAGTTGGGGTATTCTTAAATTGAGGTACAACTGTAATATAAACAATAATATTATCAGTAATACATGGATTAAATAATTAATTGTATTAATACCACAAGACTAATATTATCAGGGGATCACCAGGAGAAAATGTTACTCATGTGCATAATAAACTCAAGTGTTACTATCACCAGCTGTTATCCATGCCTATATTTTTAATATTAATAATCTGTTCTATGATGTGTTAATAACTGGAATGCACATCATTAGATCCCATGGTATAGTGCTGTTATTCTACAAGCTCATGATGGTAGGTTTGTGTTTCACACTTGCTATTAGAGCTGCGAATCTTTGGGTGTCCCACAATTCGATTCAATATCGATTCTTGGGGTCACGATTCGATTATAAATCTATTTTTTTTTCCGATTCAACGCGATTCTCGATTCAAAAACGATATTTTTCTGATTCAAAACGATTCTCTATTCATTCAATAAATAGGATTTCAGCAGGATCTACCCCAGTCTGCTGACATGCAAGCAGAGTAGTAGATTTTTGTAAAAAGCTTTTATAATTGTAAAGGACAATGTTTTATCAACTGATTGCTATAATGTAAATTTGTTTCAACTATTAAATGAACCAAAAATATGACTTATTTTACCTTTGTGAAAATATTGGACACAGTGTGTTGTCAAGCTTATGAGATGGGATGCAAGTGTAAGCCACTGTGACACTATTGTTCATTTTTATTTTTTATTTTTTTTATAAATGTCTAATGATAATGTCAATGAGGAATTTTTAATCACTGCTATGTTGAAATTGTAACTAATATTGATACTGCTGTTGATAATATTCATTTTTGTTTCACTACTTTTGCATTGTTCTGTGTCGTGTTTGTGTCTCCTCTCAATTGCTCTGTTTATTGCAGTTCTGAGTGTTGCTGGGCCGGGTTTGGTTTTGGAATTGGATTGCATTGTTATGGTATTGCTGTGTATTGTTTTGTTGGATTGATTAATTAAAAAATTAATAAAAATAAAATTTAAAATTAAAAAAATAAATGGAAAAAAACCCTATGATTTTTGAAAAATGAGAATCGATACTGAATCGCACAACGTGAGAATCGCGATTTGAATTCGAATCGATTTTTTCCCACACCCCTACTTGCTATATTAACTTACACTGCTTATAATTTATTAAACACAGACAGGAAGAAGCAATCTCCAATGTTAAATGGTCACTGAATGAAGCCCTTGATAGGAGTACCTGTTTGTTTACACTAAATGAGTTTACGCAAAGGTACTGATTGTAAGCGACATGTTTATATTTAGCTTCTTACCAACTCAGTATTTTATGAAGTAACTTACCACTAACATAATTTAACTCAGTTATTATGTTGGGTGGGAAAACTTCGCCGCTTTGCCCTGCTGCCATTTTTAAGCTAATGTAGTATGTCTCTGGAGGTGTGCGTATAAGGGTGTGCGCAGTTGGTGTAACTTTGTGCTTGTTCCGTGTGCAAGTTGTTCAGAAAATAACACACCAGCTTAATGTCCTTTTATAGCGATTGGGGAGGACTGAAACATGGTGTAGTGCAGACCTGGGCAAATTAAGGCCCGGGGGCCACATGCGGCTCGTCAAGCTTTTCAATCTGGCCCGCCGGACATTCCCAAATATTTTTTTTAGATCTCTAAGATGGAAAGTGTAGCTGCCATTATGTTGTGCAGTGATGTTTTCTAATGACCGTAAGTCTTCAACTATAGAAAGTATTTCAATGGTTGAAATCTGCGCTTTTGCATGATATACCAGTTAATATGGTCATCTATTTAGTTACTATAGTAATCTAATTAGTTACTATGGTCATCTAATTAGTTACTATGGTCATCTAATTAGTTACTATGGTAATGTAAGCAGCTCAGACGAGGCACCAAGCAGTGTGGGTGGGGAGTGTTTCCACAGAGTGTTTCCAGAGCCTGAAATGTGGGTGTCAGGGACAGACGCGGAAGGAGATTTTTACAACAAAGTTCTAAAGCTTAGTGATATATCACATATATCAGATTGTAGGTGGGTTTTTTTTTTTTACCCTTTGCGTTCATATTTCGTTGTTTGTTGCATTTTTGTTGCGTTTTCGCTTTGTTGTAAAATATGTCATATGTTCATATGTTGTCAATATTCAGTGTTTTATCGTTCATAGTTAATATTGTAAATCCCACATTCTTTATTTACATGTACATTCTGGGTGTCTCATTCAGTAAAAACAATTTTAATTCCATTCCGTTTTTTAAGGCGGTCTTTAGCATTCAATCAGACATTATTGTGAGGTTTTGTATTAGTGTTCCTAAAAACCGATATACCGGCCCCAGACACATTTTTCCTTTAAATTTGGCCCCCGAGCCAAAATAATTGCCCAGGCCTGGTGTAGTGGAACCTTTGCGTTTTTAATCACAATTAATTGTTGCATCCCTTGCTAACCGTTCCCGAGTCAAACAGTCACCACCATAAATGACTATTAAACAGCACAGGCAATTTTAATTAGCAAGTTCTAAACATATGCTATAAAAAGACTGTAATTGATCATCTAAATCTTGTCCAGGTTAACATGTCTGAGACAGACATCACCAGAATGACATCCGATTACGCCGACCATGAGTTGGAGCTCTTCAGGAAAATTGTGCGTTGAATTATTAAGTATACCAACTATTTTGTGTTATTTTTGCTCCCATCTCTCATATGCACATTCATTCTACCCAAAAGTCTGAAACCTAAATTGTTACATGTAAACACTGTTCCTGTTAAGATGGATCTGATTGTGGACGCTGACTTTGGCACGGCCTCCTCCACGGAAATTCTGAATTGTGCCCTCACACTAAACAAAAAGCCGAAGAAGAAAGACACAGAACAGCTGCTGAATCGACTTGTGCATGACAGTTGGCTCACGGAGGTAAAAATCACACTACATTTTTGTAACTGATAAAACTGTCATCTCTTGCTTCTTGTTTATTTTTCTTTTACTGACAACCTTTTTCTCGCTTCTTTCATTATAAGGTCTTTATTACCTTTGTAAAGCCACATTCTCTTGTACAGTTGGTCCTTGGGTTCCATTCCTATCCCAGAATCAGCTTTAAGGCTTAAAGAGTTTATTGTCATGTGCACAATAGAAACATGTTTAATCTGTACCATGACATTATTTATTTGTTGTCCACACTATCGCGCAGTACAGTAAAGAAGGAAGGTAATAATATAAAAAAATAAAATACACTACCGTTCAAAAGTTTGGGGTCACCCAAACAACTTTGTGGAATAGCCTTCATTTCTAAGAACAAGAATAGACTGTCGAGTTTCAGATGAAAGTTCTCTTTTTCTGGCCATTTTGAGCGTTTAATTGACCCCACAAATGTGATGCTCCAGAAACTCAATCTGCTCAAAGGAAGGTCAGTTTTGTAGCTTCTGTAATGAGCTAAACTGTTTTCAGATGTGTGAACATGATTGCACAAGGGTTTTCTAATCATCAATTAGCCTTCTGAGCCAATGAGCAAACACATTGTACCATTAGAATACTGGATTGATAGTTGCTGGAAATGGGCCTCTATACACCTATGTAGATATTGCACCAAAAACCAGACATTTGCAGCTAGAATAGTCATTTACCACATTAGCAATGTATAGAGTGTATTTCTTTAAAGTTAAGACTAGTTTAAAGTTATCTTCATTGAAAAGTACAGTGCTTTTCCTTCAAAAATAAGGACATTTCAATGTGACCCCAAACTTTTGAACGGTAGTGTAAATACAAATAAAATGACAATATTTTATGCAAGAAATGTGCTGAGAAGGTGACAATGTTTATATTGTGTATAAGTGTACAGAAAAATGTAAGATGGATTAAAAAAAATATATGTTACAAAAATGTAAATGGAATCAGCACAATACAGTACAGTATAACAAAGTATCCATCCATCCATTTTCTACCGCTTGTCCCTTTCGGGGTGGCGGGGGGGTCGCTGTAGCCTATCTCAGCTGCATTCAGGTGGTAGGCGGGGTACACCCTGGACAAGTCGCCACCTCATTATATATCGTAATAACTTTCTAAAACAAATACTTACATGTGATGCCTTTCAAGGCGCAAACAACACAAAGCTTACATATAGTTGAAAAAATGCAGCTTTCAGCAAAGATGTGAGTGAGAAACTGATTTCCAACCCTGGCCATCAGCAGATTATTAATGCAGTAGATTCTTAAAAAAGTTGAGTGCTGTCCTAGACATGATCTTTGGCTAACTTTTTTGCAGAAGGCCCTTTAAACAGAGATTGCTCCTGTAACTCTTGACAAAATAAAGAGACCAAAATCAATACTCTCCTATAGAGGACGCTGGTGCTCTGGAATGAACAAAATAAGACTAAAAGTCCTGTCCCCTGTTCCTTGGTTTTCTGGAAACATCCCTAAAACAATTTTGTTGAATATCCCTGGTGTACACACCCTTTTAAAGTTATTTGCTGTTGTTTTTTTCTTACAGTAGTTTTTCTCTTTAGAGACAGGGTGAATACTGCCTGTCCACCAGATGTATTATTGAGATGGACTCATACATTCGCACCATGTATCAGAATCAGGTCAAACAGTGTCACATCTGTCGCAACATCGCCTTCCAGGTGAATCTCTCCAATGTTTTTGCTCTTCTATCCTTTTAAAAATGACAATAATATTACCTTTTATTACATAGTTACACTGAAGACTGTGGTCTTTAATACTTCTGTGTCATGCCTAATGAGCAATTGACTCGATTTCTTTTTTTAGTGTCAAATCTGTGAGAATCCAATATGTGGAGTTAAAATACACAACCCATGTGTGGCCAGATTCTTCAGAGGAGCAACAGAGCCTCGGTGCCCTGCCTGTGAGGATTTTTGGCCGCATGAGATCCCCCGTGAGTGCATTATCATATACCGACATACAGTACACACGCCATTTTTTCATTAAAAATAATCATATTCTTTTATCAATTCCAGAAATTGAGGAACGTCCAGCCAATGAAGACCTGTGAATCACTTTTGTTAAAAAAAAGTTTATATTTTGAAACATACAATACACAATTTGGTTGTGTTTGTAATTTGTGTTTTAATAACATCGTCATCAAGATTAACATTAAAGATTAAAGTACCAATGATTGTCACACACACACTAGATGTGGTGAAATTTGTCCTCTGCATTTGACCCATCCCCTTGGGGAGCAGTGGGCAGCAGCGGCGCCGCGCCCGGGAATCATTTTGGTGATTTAACCCCCAACTCCAACCCTTGATGCTGAGTGCCAAGCAGGGAGGAAACGGGTCCCATTTTTATAGTCTTTGGTATGACTCGGCTGGGATTTGAACTCCAACCTACCGATCTCAGGGCGGACACTCTAACCACTAACATATCCGAACCTCTTTTAAAACTGTTAAGGAAGCAAAAAATTTCAAGTTATAAAAAAACTTGGAGGCTTGCAACATTTGTAGTAAAATACCTCAGAAATGTGCTAGTTTGTGCTCCAAAAGATGCTGATATTACCCAGCAACCTTTTATTCGCATTCCCTCTTGGTGGCAACATTATGTAGTAGTTTTACATAAAAATAACAGCACTGGAAATATGTTTTTTCTTGAAAGCCTCTCTGGGGGAGCTCAGGACACATTATTGCTGTCATGTAACAAAGATGCAAATACTAAACATTTTAAATTCATACTTACAGGTATTGAATGTGGCTGCTATGTGGCCTACTGCACGCATGATGGCGCTGTTGGTAAAATAGTTGATGGAACTGGCACTATTGACAACTTTCTGAAGAGTTAAACAACACATAAATGGTTATGTATGATCTCTTTATGATTATTTATAGTCTCTCAATTTGTTTTGTAAATTATATTTTCCTAATGCTTTACCTAAAGCCACAAGAAATGTAACACATAAGCTAATATTGGAATATATTTAAATTTGTATTCAGTATAACAATAACAACTCACCAGAAGATCATCAATGCATATGAAAATGGTATACAGTATTACCAAGTTACTATATTTTACACTGAAGGTATTTTTCATTTATTTAGTTGTTCCTCTTATTTATTTTAGGTATCTAATAACATTAAATAGCAATGATTGCCTAAATGTATATGTTTATTTCAACAAATGATAATTAGTCCATTGCCTAATAATATTCCTAACTATGCATTTAGAAAATGTATACAATGAGGGATGAAATCGTCCACACTTTATGGAATATACTGTACACTGAAATTGTGTTAAACAAAAACAAAACTATCATTCGGTCAACTTCCATAAATTATTTATTCTTTCTAGAAGCCACCATTGTTCGGTTCAAAATTACCATCAAGTTTTTAATTAACAGTAGGTAGTGGACTATTTTGCTCAATCACTCAATTGCAGGTATTGTATTTCCATCTTCTTGTAATACTTTACAATAATAAGTATTATCTTGAATGTGTTAAATTCATATATTTTATTTTATTTATATATGAATAAGCAGATAAACAGTTATTGACCTACAAAACCGTCTGACTAAACATTTTCCTTAACTTATTAATGCTACTAATGTAAATTGCAGTCAGTTAAATTTGGGAATAGATAAAAAAACAAACTACAAAATACATAGTTAAAACTAATATGTTTGCAAATCAGCATGAATAAATAATTCTCAGGAAAAAAAAAGTGTACAAATTAAAATACCTTATTTCCTTAGTCACAGTGTTTGTTCTTTAGCCTAATTGTCATTTGAATGACTTTTGTCTGTGTGTGTGTTGTTTCCCTTGACAACAAACCAGGACTGTCGGCCTCTCACACTGTGTGCATGGCACCGCTGTCTCGGGAAAGACAACCACTAGACAACTCGCCTTGATGCCCCCCCTTCCCTCCCACACACACACACCAAGAAAAGGTCAAAATAATAAATGTAGCCTCAATTGATGGTTTGGCAGAGGGGGGGCGTCAGTGCAAATTTTTGGACGAGAGCTCCTCCAAAGGACTAATGAATTCATATATCTGAGCATGGCCAATGAGGGGAAACAGCATGGCCTCTTTTTCCCAATGAAAAGGTTGAACTAAATCTACTGCAGAGCCTCTCAAAGCCATCACACTCCTAAACAAACTTGCCTGCTTAAACCTCTTTTTCTCTTGCAGACGTACATCTTTATACACGCCATCTCCCAGTGAGCAGAGCCAGATTAACATGGATCAGTGTGTCGACTCGTCCCTTTGTGGTATGTCACTAAAATGGTTAAATTGTCTGTTCACACCCGAGTAATTCTGGCTAAATGAGGGCCTTAAACAGAATTTTATTTTTAGCTCACCCCTCCATTCCAAATTTTTTCACAGTTTTTTATTTATGTGAAACAATTTATATTCAAACTTGAATTTAATTTGATGCATGTTTTGTCATGGGGGAAACGTTTTTTAATAACTTTTTTTTGGTAAAAAAAAAAAACACAATTTACCAATAATTAAAACTAGAGGTGGGTATCTTTGGTCATATCACAAGTCGATCCGATTCCCGATTTAACACAATTATTGATTCAAACCGTTTCTCGCAATGTTTTATTTGGTATAGTAATTATAATAAACATTTTTCAAAACAGGTTAATGGTTACAAAACCTACTTTTGGTTGCTTACGTATGACGTACATGCGCAGCGAGTAAGCATGGCAATGGCCTAAAAGCGTCTTTCTAAAACTTGATTCTTACAACAAAATTACAGGGGAAAAAACAGTTAATAAACACCCGATTTAGAAATAAATAAATAGAAATCGCGATTCGGATGAAATTATTTTTTTTCTGAGCAGCCCTAATTAAAACATACATTTGCATATATTACTGACATATCGCTGGCAGCACAATAAGTATGTACAGGGAACTAGTGTTGTCCCGATACCAATATTTTGGTACCGGTACCAAAATTATTTAGATACTTTTCGGTACTAAATCTTACGGTACATTAAACATATGTTTCTTATTGCAAGTTTGTCCTTAAATTATATAGTGAACATACAAGAAAACTTGTCTTTTAGTAGTAAGTAAGCAAACAAATACTCCTAATTTAGCTGCTGACATATGCAGTAACATATTGTGTCATTTTCCATTCTATTATTTTGTCAAAATTATTAAGGACAAGAGGTAGAAAATGAATGGTTAATGTATTTGTTCTTTACTGTTAATATCTGCTTACTTTCCCTTTTAACATGTTCTATCTACACTTCTGTTAACATGTAATAATCACTTATTCTTCTGTTGTTTGATACTTTACATTAGTTTTGGGTGATATCACAAATTTGGGTATCAATCCGATATCAAGTAGTTACAGGATCATACATTGGTCATATTCAAAGTCCTCATGTGTCCAGGGACATATTTCCTGAGTTTATAAACATAATATAAATGTTTTTAAAACGAAAGTAGATGTTGTGATGCCAAAAAATATTGACGTAATCATAGTAGTATCGACTAGATATGCTACTGTACTTGGTATCATTACAGTGGATGTTAGGTGTAGAGCCACCAATGGCGTTTGTTTACATTTTGACGCCGGTGAGCTACGGTGTGTAGGGGGGGCACCGGTACTTTTCAGAGGCGGTATAGTACCAAAAATGATTAATTAGTATCGCGGTACTATACTAATACCGGTATATCGTACAACCCTACAGGAAACTATGCAATTATAATCTGATCACTGATGGAGTAGGAAGGGGCTAGGAATATGTTTGCGTAAAATTTCATATGATGTGCCCCGTCATTCATTAGTTGCCATTTTACGCTTATACACACAAAACAGGGTCTCCACGGATCGTTAAACCCTACGTGGAGCGCGTGATCAACGCCATATTAAAGAAACATACTTATTTTAATTTTGCATCTTTAGCCCCTACAAATAAATGAACTATCCAGAATTGTGGTATACATTTGTTGTAACAAACAAACAGAATGTAAAAAATAAATAAATAAAAATAGCATTAAAAAAAGTTCATAAGATCATTTGTATTTGGAAATAAGCAGTCATGGGAGAGTGAAGCCTTTATGGATCACAAACGAAAATGTTGCTGCATGGTGACATGGTCATGACTTGTCTTGAATGGGTCCTCAGTGTACGGTTGTGGTCTGATGTTTACATTTACTCATCATGGAAAGGGATGTCAAATCACTTTTGGGTTTTTAATGATATATTTGAATTTGTAAAATGGTGGTTTAGAAACAAGTTACAACCGGGTGACTTCTAGAAAGTACATAACATAACAAGCTAGTCTTTTAAACGGTGTACAGTACTGGTGTTCTGACGAAACATGCATCATGCGTTATTGTGTTAGGGGGCGTACCAGTCGACTGACAGAAAAGCAAGCCCTAATTAGCAACAGTAGGTGAAAAAACCCGCAAACAAACTTAAATAACTTTGGACAAAAACAAGCCCAAATTTGCTTATAATAAGCTGACTTGACAATCATTCAAGCCAATTGTTTTGAAAATGGGTTTATTCCTTTGAAGCTTCAGTTTTAGTTACTTCTCCTGGCAAAGTGTCATTTTTCAGTCAATTTAGGCAGATTAGGCAATTTATGACATATAAAAATGTTAAATGATGACTGAATTATTTTCTCAAAATGTTTATGGGAAAGGTGTAGGGAAAAGCATAGGTTGGTTGTGTTTGTGTAACAGATGATTTCTGGATTATGGACACTTCTGGAACATTGGCATTTCATAAAGATTTTTATTTAAGAACATTATTTTTTTCTTTAGCTTTTGGATTGAGTGTTTTTTCAAATCAGAAAGACTTTTGTGGCTCCATGAAGATCCAAAAGGGTTAAAAGTAACAGCAAAAAAACATCACACTCGCCTGCTCTTTGGTACGGGATCAAATACTTATTTACCTCATTAAGATAAAAATTATATTACATATTTATTCACATTATGTACAATAAAGATCAGTGTTCAAAATCAGCAAGGGGTCCAATACTCATTTCTCTCCCTGTATTATTAATGAATTTACATAATGTAAAGTTGTTTTTACTATTGAGTATAAACAACCCCTGCACAAAATATGGAATCACCAGACTTGGAGGATGTTCATTCAGTTATTTAGTTTAGTAGAAAAAAAAGATAACAGATATGACACAAAACTATAGTTATTTCAAATGGCAACTTTCTGGCGTTAAGAAACACTAAAATAAATCAAGAATATAACTTGTGGTAGTCAGTAACAGTTTCATTTATAGATCAAGCAAAGTAAAAAAAAAAATGGAATCATCTTGTAAACATGAATCTCCGAAACTAACAGCTGTTATAGATTAAATCTGTCCATTAGTCTGAAGTTAAAAAAGAGTGTTCACACCTTGGAGAGCTGTAGTACGAGGTGGACTGACATGAATCAAAGCTCCAATGCAATTAAAACCAAGGGAGATTCTGGAAGGTAAATCATCAAGCAATGTTGCAAACAATGTTGATTGTTAACAGTCAGCTGTGTCTAAAATCTGGACCAAGTACAAACAACATCTTTAAAAGGCAAGTACACTGGTAGACCAAAGAAAACATCAAAGCAACAAGACAGAAAACATAAAGCAATATGTCTTGAAAACAGATAATGCACAGTAAAGCAAATGAAGAACAAATGGGCGGAAATTTGAGTCACCGTCTGTGAATGAACTATAAGAAACTGCATGAAGTAAATGGGACTTAAAGGGGAACTGCACTTTTTTGGAGTTTTGCTTATCGTTCACAATCATTATAAAAGACATGATGATGGATATAACTTGTTTTTTTTAATGTATTCTAAAAGTAAATAAATGCGATCAAAAGTCCGCTTACAATGGAGCCTATGGAAGCCGCTTTATTCTGCCTTTAAAGCCCTATAACATCCAAACACCTCCATTCGGGTTTTATATACATGTTGTAAGTTTATATGTAATGTAATAACAGGCACATTTATAATAACTTTTAATATTTATGTACTGTGCTCATTTTAAGCATACCAGGCGCATTATTTTGAAAAACGCATCTGCGACGTTTGCTTTTTTCCAACTCCATCACTGATTATTTTTCAGTCCTTTTGTCATCCATAGTTGATTGTTTTTCTTTAGCTTCTTACTAAGTTGTTTCAGTGGATAATGTTTGTCATAAAGCATCTCGAAAGTATAAAACAAATTACCATATACACTACCGTTCAAAAGTTTGGGGTCACCCAAACAATTTTGTGGAATAGCCTTCATTTCTAAGAACAAGAATAGACTGTCGAGTTTCAGATGAAAGTTCTCTTTTTCTGGCCATTTTGAGCGTTTAATTGACCCCACAAATGTGATGCTCCAGAAACTCAATCTGCTTAAAGGAAGGTCAGTTTTGTAGCTTTTGTAACGAGCTAAACTGTTTTCAGATGTGTGAACATGATTGCACAAGGGTTTTCTAATCATCAATTAGCCTTCTGAGCCAATGAGCAAACACATTGTACCATTAGAACACTAGAGTGATAGTTGCTGGAAATGGGCCTCTATACACCTATGTAGATATTGCACCAAAAACCAGACATTTGCAGCTAGAATAGTCATTTACCACATTAGGAATGTATAGAGTGTATTTCTTTAAAGGTAAGACTAGTTTAAAGTTATCTTCATTGAAAATAAGGACATTTCAATGTGACCCCAAACTTTTGAACGGTAGTGTACATCATCTACAAACCCCGTTTCCATATGAGTTGGTAAATTGCGTTAGATGTAAATATAAACGGAATACAATGATTTGCAAATCATTTTCAACCCATATTCAGTTGAATATGCTACAAAGACAACATATTTGATGTTCAAACTGATAAACATTTTTTTTTTGCAAATAATCATTAACTTTAGAATTTGATGCCAGCAACACGTGACAAAGAAGTTGGGAAAGGTGGCAATAAATACTGATAAAGTTGAGGAATGCTCATCAAACACTTATTTGGAACATCCCACAGGTGAACAGGCAAATTGGGAACAGGTGGGTGCCATGATTGGGTATAAAAGTAGATTCCATGAAATGCTCAGTCATTCACAAACAAGGATGGGGCGAGGGTCACCACTTTGTCAACAAATGCGTGAGCAAATTGTTGAACAATTTAAGAAAAACCTTTCTCAACCAGCTATTGCAAGGAATTTAGGGATTTCACCATCTACGGTCCGTAATATCATCAAAGGGTTCAGAGAATCTGGAGAAATCACTGCACGTAAGCAGCTAAGCCCGTGACCTTCGATCCCTCTGGCTGTACTGCATCAACAAGCGACATCAGTGTGTAAAGGATATCACCACATGGGCTCAGGAACACTTCAGAAACCCACTGTCAGTAACTACAGTTGGTCGCTACATCTGTAAATGCAAGTTAAAACTCTCCTATGCAAGGCAAAAAGTGTTTATCAACAACACCCAGAAACGCCGTCGGCTTCGCTGGGCCTGAGCTCATCTAAGATGGACTGATACAAAGTGGAAAAGTGTTCTGTGGTCTGACGAGTCCACATTTCAAATTGTTTTTGGAAACTGTGGACGTCGTGTCCTCCGGACCAAAGAGGAAAAGAACCATCCGGATTGTTATAGGCGCAAAGTTGAAAAGCCAGCATCTGTGATGGTATGGAGGTGTATTAGTGCCCAAGACATGGGTAACTTACACATCTGTGAAGGCGCCATTAATGCTGAAAGGTGAATACAGGTTTTGGAGCAACATATGTTGCCATCCAAGCAACGTTACCATGGACGCCCCTGCTTATTTCAGCAAGACAATGCCAAGCCACATGTTACATCAACGTGGCTTCATAGTAAAAGAGTGCGGGTACTAGACTGGCCTGCCTGTAGTCCAGACCTGTCTCCCATTGAAAATGTGTGGCGCATTATGAAGCCTAAAATACCACAACGGAGACCCCCGGACTGTTGAACAACTTAAGCTGTACATCAAGCAAGAATGGGAAATAATTCCACCTGAGAAGCTTCAAAAATGTGTCTCCTCAGTTCCCAAACGTTTACTGAGTGTTGTTAAAAGGAAAGGCCATGTAACACAGTGGTGAACATGTCCTTTCCCAACTACTTTGGCACGTGTTGCAGCCATGAAATTATTATTTGCAAAAAAAAATAAATAAATGTATGAGTTTGAACATCAAATATGTTGTCTTTGTAGTGCATTCAACTGAATATGGGTTGAAAAGGATTTGCAAATCATTGTATTCCGTTTATATTTACATCTAACACAATTTCCCAACTCATATGGAAACAGGGTTTGTACATAATTTTCTCGACATACATTGTTCGGTTCTCATCGATTCTTATTTGGAAAAAGGAAAACAAAAAGTTGGATTAGCATTCATTGTATGTAGTTTAAAGGTAAAATGAGTCACATAGCTTAGAAAAAATAACATTTGAAAATAAATATAACAAATACATATTCTGCTTGGAAAGGAGCCAGCTTAGGTGGTTCGGGCATCTCGTGCGGATGCCTCACAAGCGTCTCCCTAGGTAGGTCCTCGTTGCACATCCCACTGGGAGGAGACCCCGCGGTAGGCCAAGGACCAGATGGGGGGATTACATCTCCTCTCTGGCCTGGGAACGCTTCGGGATTCCCCAGGAGGAAGTTGCTAATGTTGCTCTGGAGAGGGAAGTCTGGGGGTCTGTGCTGGAGCTGTTGTCCACGCGACCCGATTCCGGATAAGCGGTTGAAGATGGATGGATGGATGGATATTCTGCTGTAGAATTTAATGAATGGGTTTCAGATCGGGGGATGTCATTGTGGTTTGTGCAGTCATTTGAGGCACCTGTGATTAAGGGCCACATAAATAAACTTTGAACTGACTTTGTGGTCTCCCTAAAAAATATACTAGTGAAACTCAAAACATTAGAATGGTTTGTTTAGATTTACAGTACAGGGTGAAACTATCATATACATAAAATGCAACTCATTATTATGGCTTACAGCTTATGAGCACCTTCAATTGGAAAGAAATAAAAAATGTGGGGTTTTCAAAAACTGTAAGCCACGATCATCCAAATTATAATAAATAAAGGCTTGACATATCTCACTTTGCATTAGTTTATATCACATATTAGTTTCACATTTGAAGTTGAATTGCTGACACGAATGGACTTCTACACTTTTTCACCTGTATAATGGAAATGACTGAGTGAAAATGTGGTTAAAGGAAAACATGCAGTTTTTCTCTGACTACAATTGAACATTCACCTATTGAAAATCAGGAGCACTGTGGCAAATTGGTTTAAGCTTTTGACCACAAACGTATTCACTGCTTGTTCGTCTCGCGTGTATACTCTTCTCTGCCTGCAGACGTGTACTGGAGCTAGTACTTACTGCCCGCCTCGGAGCCATTTAAACTCTGTCTTTCGTCTTGCACATCTAAATGAGCAGGCATTCACTTCAATTTAACAAATAATAGCGCTAACATGATAGGCGTGAGTTAGTACCTGTTGTATTTACGACAGACGACGTGCTAGCATTACTGCATCTGGGATGATATTGGCGCGGTTCAAAAATGCGGCTTTCATTTATAGTTGTTGCATGCTGTGTGTTCAATCTTGCAATTATTACAAGTTGTGCTGTTGCAATGTATTCTTGTGAAATGTAGCCAGACTTTAAAGTGTTTATTCTGCCCGGGCGCTGCTATATTGCTGTCTGAAGCCGTTGCACGCAAGTTGCGTAGAGACGTCATTCCCAACCCTTGGAATCGTAACGGGAATCGTAAAAAAAGTTTGCAAGTGATTCCAAGGAATTGATACACTGGGAATCGGTTTTGATCAAGCACCGGTTTTCAATTCCCATCCCTATGGATGACAGTATAAAAGTTATTTTCAGTGTTAAATTTCAAATTTGCAATGGGCAAGGTTTTTATGCGGGAATACATACAATGACCTGAATGAATGAGAACATGCACAGAGCTGTCATTGCATCTTCAATAAATGCACAAGCTTTGACATTTTGGACACTTTTCTTATTTCCATCCATCCATCCATCCATCCATCTTCCGCTTATCCGAGGTCGGGTCGCGGGGGCAGCAGCCTAAGCAGGGAAGCCCAGACTTTCCTTTCCTCAGCCACTTCGTCCAGCTCTTCCCGGGGGATCCCGAGGCGTTCCCAACCCAGCCAGGAGACATAGTCTTACCAACGTGTCCTGGGTCTTCCCCGTGGCCTCCTACCGGTTGGACGTGCCCTAAACACCTCCCTATGGAGGCATTCGGGTGGCATCCTGACCAGATGCCCGAACCACCTCATCTGGCTCCTCTCAATGTGGAGGAGCAGCGGCTTTACTTTGAGCTCCCCCCGGATGGCAGAGCTTCTTACCCTATCTCTAAGGGAGAACCCCGCCACCCGGCGGAGGAAACTCATTTCGGCCGCATGTACCCGTGATCTTGTCCTTTCGGTCATAACCCAAAGCTCATGACCATAGGTGAGGATGGGAACGTAGATCGACCGGTAAATTGAGAGCTTTGCCTTACGGCTCAGCTCTTTCTTCACCACAACGTATCGATACAGCGTCCGCATTACGATCTCACGATCCACTCTTCCCTCACTTGTGAACATGACTCCTAGGTACTTGAACTCCTCCATTTGGGGCAGGGTCTCCTCCCCAACCCGGAGATGGCATTCCACCCTTTTCCGGGCGAGAACCATGGACTCGGACTTGGAGGTGCTGATTCTCATCCCAGTCGCTTCACACTCGGCTGCGAACCGATCCAGTGAGAGCTGAAGATCTTGGCCAGATGAAGCCATCAGGACCACATCATCTGCAAAAAGCAGAGACCTAATCCTGCATCCACCAAACCGGATCCCCTCAACGCCTTGACTGCGCCTAGAAATTCTGTCCATAAAAGTTATGAACAGAATCGGTGACAAAGGGCAGCCTTGGCGGAGTCCAACCCTCACTGGATACGTGTCCAACTTACTGCCGGCAATGTAGACCAAGCTCTGACACTGATCGTACAGGGAGCGGACCGCCACAATCAGACAGTCCGATACCCCATACTCTCTGAGCACTCTCCACAGGACTTCCCGAGGGACACGGTCGAATGCCTTCTCCAAGTCCACAAAGCACATGTAGACTGGTTGGGCAAACTCCCATGCACCCTCAAGGACCCTGCCGAGAGTATAGAGCTGGTCCACAGTTCCACGACCTGGACGAAAACCACACTGTTCCTCCTGAATCCGAGGTTCGACTATCCGGCGTAGCCTCCTCTCCAGTACACCTGAATATACCTTACCGGGAAGGCTGAGGAGCGTGATCCCACGATAGTTGGAACACACCCTCCGGTTCCCCTTCTTAAAGAGAGGAACCACCACCCCGGTCTGCCAATCCAGAGGTATCGCCCCCGATGTCCACGCGATGCTGCAGAGTCTTGTCAACCAAAACAGCCCCACAGCATCCAGAGCCTTAAGGAACTCCAGGCGGGTCTCATCCACCCCCAGGGCCTTGCCACCGAGGAGCTTTTTAACTACCTCAGCAACCTCAGCCCCAGAAATGGGAGAGCCCACCACAGATTTCCCAGGCACTGCTTCCTCATAGGAAGACGTGTTGGTGGGATTGAGGAGGTCTTCGAAGTATTCCCTCCACCGATCCACAACATCCGCAGTCGAGGTCAGCAGAACACCATCCGCACCATACACGGTGTTGACAGTGCACTGCTTCACCTTCCTGAGGCGGCGGATGGTGGTCCAGAATCGCTTCGAAGCCATCCGGAAGTCGTTTTCCATGGCTTCCCCGAACTCCTCCCATGTCCGAGTTTTTGCCTCAGCGACCGCTGAAGCTGCACACCTCTTAGCCTGTTGTTACCTGTCCGCTGCCTCCGGAGTCCTATGAGCCAAAAGAAGCCAATAGGACTCCTTCTTCAGCTTGACGGCATCCCTCACCGCCGGTGTCCACCAACGGGTTCTAGGATTACTGCCACGACAGGCACCAACTACCTTGCGGCCACAGCTCCAATCAGCCGCCTCGACAATAGAGGTGCAGAACATGGTCCACTCGGACTCAATGTACAGCACCTCCCTCGTGACATGTTCAAAGTTCTTCCGGAGGTGGGAATTGAAACTCTCTCTGACAGACGTTCCCAGCAGACCCTCACAATGTGTTTGGGCCTGCCAGGTCTGTCTGGCATCCTCCCCCACCATCGCAGCCAACTCACTACCAGGTGGTGATCGGTAGAAAGCTCCGCCCCTCTCTTCACCCGAGTGTCCAAAACATGAGGCCGCAAATCCGATGACACAACTACAAAGTAGATCATGGAACTGCGGCCTAGGGTGTCCTGGTGCCAAGTGCACATATGGACACCCTTATGTTTGAACATGGTGTTTGTTATGGACAATCTGTGACGAGCACAAAAGTCCAATAACAAAACACCACTCGGGTTCAGATCCGGGCGGCCATTCTTCCCAATCACGCCTCTCGAGGTTTCACTGTCGTTGCCAACATGTGCGTTGAAGTCCCCCAGTAGGACAAGGGATTCCCCCGGGGGAGCACTTTCCAGTACTCCCTCGAGTGTATCCAAAAAGGATGTTTACTCTGAACTGCTGTTTGGTGCGTAAGCACAAACAACAGTCAGGACCCGTCCCCCCACCCGAAGGCGGAGGGAGGCTACCCTCTCGTCCACTGGGTTGAACTCCAACGTGCAGGCTTTGAGCCGGGGGGAAACAAGAATTGCTACCCCAGCTCGTCGCCTCTCACTGCATGCAACGCCAGTGTGGAAGAGAGTCCAGCCCCTCTCGAGAAAACTGGTTCAAGAGCCCTTGCTGTGCATCGAAGTGAGTCGGACTATATCCAGCCGGAACTTCTCTACCTCGCGCACTAGCTCAGGCTCCTTCCCCCCCAGCGAGGTGACATTCCACGTCGCAAGAGCTAGCTTATGTAGCCGAGGATCAGACCGTCAAGTGACCTGCCTTCGGCTGCCGCCCAGCTCACAATGCACCCGACCTCTATGGCCCCTCCCATGAGTGGTGAGCCCATTGGAGGGGGGACCCACGTTGCCTCTTCGGGCTGTGCCCGGTCGAGCCACATGGGCACAGGCCTCGCCATCGTGCCCCAACTCCGGGCCTGGCTCCAGAGGGGGCAAGGGAAAATCTGAGTCCTTGTTGATGCATTCCCATAGAAGTCTTTGAGCTGCTCTTTGTCTGATCCCTCACCTAGGACCTGTTTGTCTTGGGAGACCCTACCAGGGGGCATGTAAGCCCCCGGACAACATAGCTCCTAGGATCATTGGGACACGCAAACTCCTCTACCACGGTAAGGTGGCAGCTCAGAGAGGAGTTTTCTTATTTCAACAATTGAAATGATGCTTGGGGATGATGACATAATTTTTTGTTTTCAAGATGATAATCTTGCCATTGAGCAAAAACTGTAAATATTTTACTTGAAGAAAGATACATTCGATAAAAATCCTGGCCTGCAATTAGTCAGGATCTCAATCCAATTGAAATTCTGTGGTGAAAATGATAGAAAATGGGCCATGACAAGACTCCAATTTACAAATCTGATCTGACAACAGCAATCGGAGAAAGTTGGAGGAAAATCGATTAAGAGTACTGTTTGTCACTCGTTAAGTCCATGTGTCAGAGACTGGAAGCTGTTATAAAAGCCTGAGGTGATGCAACAAAGTACTAGTTGTGTGTTGGAGTGTTTTTGTTTACTTGTTTTTCAGGATTCCATTTTTTTCCCCCCAGAATTGAGTGGTTCCATGATTTGTTTTGAAACTGATACTGACTACCACAATGTCTATTTACTTTATATTATTTTAGTGTTTCTAAAAGCCAGAAAGTTGTCATTTAAAATGACAATCATTTGGTGTCAAGTCTGTTATCTGCTTTTTTTCTTCCCAAATTAAATAACTTAATGATAATTTTTCAAGAATGGCGATGCCGTAGTCTTTGCCAGTGGTTGTACTTTTTAAAGATTCTATTTCCTGCGTGTTGTTAAGACCAGACATATTTGGATAATGAGTTGTTATGATCATGCAGTTCTACACCACCACAGTGACTTTAAAATTAAAATAAAAGCTGTCAAGATGTGCTGTGAATTTGAGACTTTCAGCTTTAATTTAAATGCATCTCCTGATATGTTTTTACTATAAAGGAATTGCAATCACTTTCATCAGAGAGACTTTCACACACACACTAATACTTATTTAACCAATTGACTAGCAGATTATTGGCCCAGATGCAGTCCTTGTCCTTGTTGCTTCAATAGAAGTTGATATCAGGAATTAATTTACGGTACCTATGCAGCTGTTTGACTAGAGCTACCAATATGAAGTCCATGGACATCTTGGTGCGTGTGAAGTAGGTCGTCATTATGAAATACTAACACAAACTTATCTGTTTCACATTTCTGAAAAACATGTTTACATCTGTCTTCAAATTAAAAAAAAAATATACAAAGTATTGAGTCCACGTGTACTGCAGGATAATAATAGTATACATGCTACAGTAGTAACTAGTTTAGCAGATCAACTATATTTATTGGAGTCATTCTCTTCTTAGTGATCCTTCTGTATTTGGAGGTGTAGGTCTAAATACCTCACCAAATTCATGACTGTGTATTGCATATGCTATGTTTATTATTAATATTAATCTTGTGCTGTTTTGGACTAATGTTGTTCATGTGTCACCTTTGACTTCCCGTACCCCCTAATTATTTTTTTTTTTTTGTCCTGTCCAGCTACTCGGGCAAATTATATTGTTGATGTAGATGCCCGTATCGGCTGTACAGATTTACATTACAAAAGAGAAGTGTGGGATACTTCTCTTATTTCCTTATTTGTATTTGACTTTATTAAATAGATTTACATTATTATTTGGTGCAGCCGGGCCCGAGCAGGAGGGGATAGAAAGAGAAAAAAAGGAAGACAAGACAGAGAGACAACAACAACAGGACAGCATCAGCAAATTGGATATGTACAAATATGATGGTAAAGGAGATAGCAAAAAAGCAGTTAGTGAAATAAATATTGACAAGCGGTATAAAATGGATGGATGGATGGAACACAGAAATTATAATGAGCATTATTACACTACAAATGGAGCAATACAAATACCAATAGAAATAGCACTATTAATAATGAATACTAATAATTACCCTCTATTATCAAGAATACAATTGTTTCAAATGCAACAATACATATATGTAACGATAACTTGAATTACAAAAGAAAGCAGATAAATGGAGGGGAAGAAAGAGAAGTGAACTCTATTAACCTTGTAGATTGTTATAGTAACAATAGGTTAAGCTTTGTCAGTGTGCCGTGTGTTATCCATTTTCCCCTAGGGGAACAACGTTAATATATGTTTGATGAATAGAATAGAATAGAATAGAAGAGAATATATCTTTATTGTCATTGTACATTGTACAACGAAATTGCAAGCAAAACTAATTAATTCAGTGCAAATTCATAACACATAACGTGATTATATGCATGAGTGTATGTATGTATATGTACTTATATATGCACAGTATGTGTATATGTGTGTTTGTACAGTGAATGTTTGCTCCCTCTAATTCAAACACCATAGAGTGCTGTAACATTTTAGGTTCTGAGGCAGGGAGAATGTTTTTACTTTTAGACAGATAAGATACTGTAGATGTTCTTTATTCCTTCTTGCTATTAAGTTTTGTGTTACAAACCCCGTTTCCATATGAGTTGGGAAATTGTGTAAATCATTTTCAACCCATATTCAGTTTGATGTTCAAACTGATAAACATTTTTTTTTTTGCAAATAATCATTAACCTTAGAATTTGATGCCAGTAACACATGACAAAGAAGTTGGGAAAGGTGGCAATAAATACTGATAAAGTTGAGGAATGCTCATCAAACACTTATTTGGAACATCCCACAGGTGTGCAGGCTAATTGGGAACAGGCGGGTGCCATGATTGGGTATAAAAACAGCTTCCCAAAAATGCTCAGTCTTTCACAAGAAAGGATGGGGCGAGGTACACCCCTTTGTCCACAACTGTGTGAGCAAATAGTCAAACAGTTTAAGAACAACGTTTCTCAAAGTGCAATTGCAAGAAATTTAGGGATTTCAACATCTACGGTCCATAATATCATCAAAAGGTTCAGAGAATCTGGAGAAATCACTCCACGTAAGCGTCATGACCGGAAACCAACATTGAATGGCCGTGACCTTTGATCCCTCAGACGGCACTGTATCAAAAACCGACATCAATCTCTAAAGGATATCACCACATGGGCTCAGGAACACTTCAGAAAACCACTGTCACTAAATATTCGACATCGTGTCATCCAGACCAAAGAGGAAGCAAACCCTCCAGACTGTTATCGACGCAAAGTTCAAAAGCCAGCATCTGTGATGGTATGGGGGTGCATTAGTGCCCAAGGCATGGGTAACTTACACATCTGTGAAGGCACCATTAATGCTGAAAGGTACATACAGGTTTTGGAACAACATATGCTGCCATCTAAGCGCCGTCTTTTTCATGGACGCCCCTGCTTATTTCAGCAAGACAATGCCAAGCCACATTCACACGTGTTACAACAGCGTGGCTTCGTAAAAAAAAGAGTGCGGGTACTTTCCTGGCCCGCCTGCAGTCCAGACCTGTCTCCCATCGAAAATGTGTGGCGTATTATGAAGCGTAAAATACGACTGCAGAGACCCCGGACTGTTGAACGACTGAAGCTCTACATAAAACAAGAATGGTAAAGAATTCCACTTTAAAAGCGTCAACAATTAGTTTCCTCAGTTCCCAATCGTTTATTGAGTGTTGTTAACAGAAAAAGTGATGTAACACAGTGGTGAACATGCCCTTTCCCAACTACTTTGGCATGTGTTGCAGCCATGAAATTCTAAGTTAATTATTATTTGCAAAAAATAACCAAAGTTTATGAGTTTGAACACCAAATATCTTGTCTTTGTAGTGCATTCAATTGAATATGGGTTGAAAATGATTTGCAAATCATTGTATTCTGTTTATATTTACATCTAACACAATTTCCCAACTCATATGGAAACGGGGTTTGTAAATAACCACAATATCTGTTGATGTATGTTATTCTATGCCCATATCCTTACAAATAGGGTAGATGTTTCCTTTCACACAGAACATCATTTTTTATTTCAGCTTTGAATGCTGCCAGTTATTGAAAGACTGTTGACCTTAAATTGGATATTATTCTTCCCATCAGATGACACTCACAGCTGCACTCAACACATTGAACATCCGGAAGCTTCTGCAGGCTGAGTGACATGCGCAGTGTGGTCACAACACATCACCACGGCAACCATCTTTCACAGCGAGTCCCCAGCAGCATCACTGGCTCGCGATCATCTCCCGTTGTCCGCAGAGCAGAGAAAACCGCAGTAAGTTCATTCTCATGTTTTTTCCATTTCTGGCTGCAGCAGATTGTTTTAGTGGACAAATAAGAGGTTTAAATATAACAGCTGCGCTGGTGTCAATGTCATTATAAGGACATTTTTGTCTTCATAGATTAGTGCAGGTCAGTCATAATCATTTTATGCTAATAACAAGACATTCATTGGTACTGAGAGTGTAGATTTAACTGCATTATTTCAGGGTTTAAGCCATTTAAAAAGTGGTAGCGTTGATGCTCTTTGTCTGACTGCGCCTCCTTATCTGTGTAGCTCTAATGCAGCAAGTTCAGATTGACATGAGCAGTGAACCTAAACTTGAGAGGCATACCGTAAGCAACACACCAACATTGGTGTCTTACTGTACATCTAGATTGTTGAACTGCTTAATGTCATCTTATTACCATCCTATCATTCTATGAAAGCTATTTACAGCGTTTTCATTTACCTCAAGCGTGAACGCGTGCGTGGTGTTGGAGGTTTTCAGCTAAGTTGTTAATCACAGATGCTGAGAGCGATGATTCATCGCTCTCTCACTTCCAGTGGGGGTTAAAATCCACCCACACATGGAGAACATTGCATTTCTTCAGTGATGTCCCTCTTTAGAGAGCTATTGCTGACTGATTCTGTGCCTGAAGAATTTATGGGCACTGATTTTATTTTGACTTACCTCTTAAAGGGAACTGCACTTTTAAAAGAAATTGCCTATCATCCACAATGCCTATGTGAGACAAGAACACTCCTGTCTTTCTCTTTTTTGTGCATTCTAACCAGTGAAAAACCGCTAGCAAGAGGTGGATAACCATAGAACTAATGGGGATTCAATCGATGCGGCCTAAAAAAGCGCTCTAAAAACCTCTAACAATGTGTCATATACATGCTGTAAGTTAATATGTAATGTAGTAACAGGCACATTCATGATACCATGTTATATTTGTGTATTTTGGTAATTTACAGCACTGCTAAGTGCTAAACAAAAAATAAAAACTATGAATATAATAAAACAATCACCCACTGTACAATGTCTGCTATCGCTGGGGTACAGACTGATGCAATGTTTATGTTTCAGCACAAGACTTGTGTTCTCCGTTTATATGATGAATTCTTCATAACGCTCACTCCACAGATTAAAAAATGCTGGAAGCAAACGAGCGTCTTGTCATGTCTTACTCGCGATGTCTTCTGGTCTAAATTTAGTTTTACAGTTGACTAATTTCTCGGCTTATGACCCCAACTTTCCACTATACAGGTGTGAGGCATGATTTCTAATCTAGCACAAAGTTTTACCACCTCAGAGGCGATGCACTATGTCAAGAGCTGCAGTAGCTACGTTATCTCCGTGATTAAAGTAATGTGTTACTAAAAATAGTTCCTCTGCATTAGCTCTTACAATAATAACTAATACTTGGTTAATATGCAGGTTATGCATGTTAATGGAGTATTGTTGGTGGTTTTTGGATGTTTTTAGAGGGCTATCAGTGGAATAAATGACTCCCATTGGCTACATTGTTGTTGTTTTTTACAATTTAGAATACATAAAGAAGAGAAAGACATGTGTTCTTGTCTTACATAAGGATTGTAAATGATAATCAGGAGTTAATCAAGACCTTATGCTTTCCCTTAACTTCCAATTTCTCTACGGCATGTACAGTTTTGATGTGCAACTGGTTGGGGGCAGATTATTTCCTGTTCCAGCACAATTATACCTCAGTGCACGAAGCTCGATCCATCAAGGCATGCTTTGATAAGCCATGACCTCAACCCCATTGGATGAACTCCACCAGAATTTCGGTGTAATGTACAGGTTTATCTACACAGGCTGAATAAACCAAAAGTCTTCATGACGCGCAGCTATAGCATATTGGTTATTTGTCTTCTCTCAGTACGTAAAAATAGAAGACTATCAGTATGTGTGAATCAGTGGTGTTGTGTGTGTCATCAATGAGTCATGATGGCTCAGGTTGGTTTTTTTTCTCGAAAAAGTTGTTTGCACGTTATTATACTGTGTGAATGATGTAGGTGACTCATCACCTCTTCTCAACGCATACTGAATTGGATGAACACTAGTTTGAGCGGTAGAAAATGGATGGATGGATGGAGAATAATATTAAACAGTGAAGATCTCAGAATCAGCTTAATTGGCCACACTGTAAAAAAAACAGCTACGGCTGCCAAACGAAAACCATGAAATTAAAGTAAAACATTGTAAACCAAATAATGATCAAAAACATTATAATTAAAGAAATGTTCATGAAACTTTTTACGGAAAAATATCGTAATATTACATGAATTTGAAAGTAATTTAAGAAAACAGAAAATGCTATGTATAATTAATTTGGTATTTTTCTGTAAAAAAATTGAAATATACATAGTTTGTCATTACTGGCATATTACTTAAAATAACAGGCGGATTGTTTATTTACAGGTAATGTCTTCAATTCTACAGTTTTATAAACTATTTAAAAAAAATAGAAAAATTACAGTAGAAATTTAGAGTAAATTAACCATAAAAATAGGAATTTTTTTTACAGTGCAGGTATTTTTAATACGCAAAATTTGACTTGGTAGACTGTGCTCTCTTTGTACAATGTAAACAATAAATATTAATAATGAACTAAAATATAAACAAGTACTTAAATACTAATATGTGCGAGGCTAATAACATAATAGATCAGTAGTGAATAGAGTAAAAGGATGATGAAGTGAACATGAGTTAGTACATTCACAGTGACAGATTAGTTCCAGGGTTATTTCACAGCAACAGGTCTGTCACCCTGTGACTGTTTAGCGTTCATCAGAGTGACAGCCTGGGGGAAGAAACTGTTCATATGATGGGTTGTTTTGGCGTACAGTGATTTGTAACACCAAGGAGAGGAGTTTGAACAGTTTGTGACAAGGTTTTGAGGGGTCTGCAGTGATGCTACCTGCTTGTTTCCTGGCCCTGGACCGGTATAAATCCTAGGTGGGGGAAGGTCGTTACCAATGAACTTTTCTGCAGTCCTGATTGTCCGTTGCAGTCTGTGTCTGTCCAGCTTGGTTGTAGATCCAAACCAGTCAGTGATGGAGGTGCACAGGACAGACTGAACGATGGTGTAAAACATAATCAGCAGCTCCTTGGACAGGTTAAACTTCTTCAGCTGAGGCAGGAAGTACATCCTCTGCTTTGCCTTTTTTCTGATTGCGTCTATGTAGGAGGTCCACTTCATAATGTTGTGGATCCCAGGAGCCTCAGAGAGTCCATTGTAGAGACTGTACTGATCAGAATGGTGCAGGGGGCGGGGGTTCATCCATTGTCATCTCCAGAGAACCAGCTGTTACACCTCCTTTATGGAAGTAGTCTCACCGTCCCGGATAAGGAAGATGACAATGGTGTTGTCTGCGAACTTCAAGAGTTTCACAGAAGGGTTCCCTGAGGAGCAGTCATTGGTGTAGAGGAAGAAGAGCAGTCTGGAGAGAACACACCTTTGGGCGGTGCCACTGCTGATTGTTCGGCCTTACCTGTTGCCTCCTGTCAGTCAGGAAGTTGGGAATCCACTGACAGGTTGAGGCTGGCATTGTGAGCTGGGTGAGTTTACGGGGCAGGATATCCAAGATGATGGTGTTAAATGCAGAGCTGAAGTCCACGAACAGCATCCTAGCATAGGTCTCTGGGGAGTCGACATGATGCAGGATATGGTTCAGTCCCCTATTGACTGCATCCTCCACCGACCTGTTTGCCCGATAGGCAAACTGCAGGGGGTCCAACTGGGGGATGTCCTTCAGGTGACTCAACACCAGTCTTCTGAAGGACTTCATGACCACAGACATCAGGCCTACGGGTCTATAGTCATAGAGTCCTGTGGTGTGATGGCTAGCTTATGTTACCATTAGTGGTTTAACAGAACGCATTTGTTTGACAATTGTCTATATTTTTCACAATGACAAAGTTTATGTGATAAAAAAAATGTTGTGGCCTGAATATAACAATTGGCGTTTACGGCGGTCACTCACCCGGTCTCGTCAACACGTACTCGAGGAAGCACTTGCACGTGTACAAAAGCAATCCAAGAGAAGCAACGAATAATTTGCAGTCAAGTTGTTATGATAGAATATATGTTCAATGTCAGCTAAGCTAGCTATCCAAAACGCTATTATTAGCTAACAACACCTAAAGCTAATGTGTGTGTATGAGTTACGTATGTACGTAATTACGTCAGTGTGTAGGAGAAGCCGTGACAGGGCAGGATATACTGTGTAAAATACATTGGAAGGTTGGGGCCCTCGAGGCCGTTGTGTAAATGTTGCAAACAGTCCCTTTTGCAGAATAAAAAAAACAGATCATAAACATGTTGTTTCAAGGTAAGACTGCAGAAAAAACTAAAACAGTGTTGTGTTAAATCCTGCGTTAAAATATATATATATATATATATATATATATATATATATATATATATATATATATATATATATATATATATATATATATATATATTATATATATATATATATATATATTATATATATATATTATATAAATATATATATAATATATATATATATATATATATATATATATACATACATATATTTATATTATATATATATATATATATATATATATATATATATATATATATATATATATATATATATATATATATATATATATATATATATATATATATATATATGATTACTGCAGTGCAATTAGGGCACGCCCTTTATTTAGTAATTAGAGTGTAAATAGGATTATTTTTTCCCTGGGAGTAATCTATGAGAGACACTGAGATCCATAAGTCTCCTGGGAAAATCGGGGGGGTCGGCATGTATGTAGCTGAGCCGCATCAGAGTGGTCAAGGAGCCGCGGGTTGCCGACCCCTGGGCTAGTGTGACTGATCTCATCCATGCTTAAGTCAAAAACGGTGGGTCAGGTCACAGGAAAATTGGTCCTACACGTGCACAACGTAGTAAAGTCTGTAAAATGACTGCCACATGGCTCCTTGCCACTACTTATTGATAACCACCACATTTAATATTGCAAACAAATGGAAAGTCAAAACAAGTCAATTTGTGTGCTTAATAAAGATGTGTCAATTAATTAATAATTTTTTTTACGAATGCCACCTTGCACAACAGAAATAATCAGACCACCTCAAAGTAATACCGGAAAAAATGCAAAAAGTCAGGGAAATTACAGTACAGTAATCACTCGTTTGTCTCTGTTAATTGGTTCCAAACATGGCCGTGATAAATTAATTTCCACAAAGTAGTAATCACTCATTATAAATCAAATATTTCTATAACTAAAGCATAAACTGTAAACAGCCTTCAAAATTTGTTTTTCAACATTTTGAGACTACTCTAGACAAGAAACCACACATTTATATTCTTTTAAACAAATATAGTAATGCTGCCTCAGTCTGAGCCAATCAGTAGCAGCGGTATAATTTACTGTCCAATACTACTGTAGTATTGTTAATACTACAGTATTGGCCAAACAGCTAATTTTTTGTTTCATCTGACCACAGAACTTTCCTCCAGAAGGTCTTATCTTTGTCCATGTGATGTCAGATGAAACAAAATTTGAACTGTTTGGCCACAATACCCAGCAATATGTTTGGAGGAGAAAAGGTGAGGCCTTTAATCACAGTAATACCATGCCTAACGTCAAGAATGGTGGTGGTAGTATTATGCTCTGGGCCTATTTTGCTGCCAATGGAACTGGTGCTTTACAGAGGGTAAATGGGATAATGAAAAAGGAGGATTACCTCCAAATTCTTCAGGACAACCTAAAATCATCATCCCGGAGGTTGGGTCTTGGGCGCAGTTGGGTGTTCCAACAGGACAATGACCCCAAACACACGTCAAAAGTGGTAAAGGAATGGCTAAATCAGGTTAGAATTAAGGTTTTAGAATGGCCTTCCCAAAGTCCTGACTTAAACGTGTGGACAATGCTGAAGAAACAAGTTAATGTTAGAAAACCAACAAATTTAGCTGAACTGCACCAATTTTTTCAAGAGGAGTCGTCAAAAATGAACCAGAAGCTTGTGGATGGCTACCAAAAGCGCCTTATTGCAGTGAAACTTGCCAAGGGACATGTAAGCAAATATTAACATTGCTGTATGTATACTTTTGACCCAGCAGATTTGGTCACATTTTCAGTAGACCCATAATAAATTCATAAAAGAACCAAACTTCATGAATGTTTTTTGTGACTAACAAGTATGTGCTCCAATCACTCTATCACAAAAAAATAAGAGTTGTAGAAATTATTGGAAACTCAAGACAGCCATGACATTATATTATTTACAAGTGTATGTAAACTTTTGACCACGACTGTATATAGTATTTGAAGTGCGATACTGATGGGGGACGACTGTAATACAGAGGTGGACACTGGATAACACAGACAAAAGGGCTGAGGGGTAAGCTACTGTATCTGGGTCAATACAGTCAAAAGTGCCCTCTGTTGGATTGTACAGTAGTTCAGTCATACCCTTTTATTGCTTAAACCCTACAGGAGGCTAAGCAATGTTAATTATTTCCACAATGTTTAATATTCAAGAACCAAACTGAATATCTGACCTCACCTTTTCCCTCAACTCACTGTCGTACTGAATGTAAGTTTGTTGTTTCTGACTTTTAGTCGTGTTCAAGCAGCAGTGCAGTCATGGTGAAACTGGGCACTAATCTGGCTGATAAAATGGAGAAACAGCCATGTGCAGATGATGGCTTTGATAACATCCCCCTCATCACACCCCTGGAGGTCAGCCAGCTCCAGCAGTCATTTGCAGACAAGGTACAGTAAGTATGATCTGTGAGGGCTGCTTTTCTGTGCTGGTAAAGTTGCACACTGGCCATGCCTTGCTGTCTATCAACCTTTCAAAAAGAATTACCAGATTACTTTCTGCTCCTCCAGCTGCTTCCTTCTCTTAGTTAATATACTATATGTACTAAAAAGAATTGACATTGCATGTTTTGTTTTGCCACAGGTCATCGTGAAGACGTCCACTGATTATCAACTGCAGCAGCAGAAGAAGAAGAGAAAGTTGTTTATGCCCAACATTGACAAGCTGAACATCAGCTTGTACAAAGATGTCTCAGACAGAGCCAAGGTACATACATTATTTTAATGTACTCTATTGTCTTTTTAGTATCCTGTGAACTAAATGCTAATGAATTACTTTGTTGATCTGAAACGCAGCAAAAAATGGTAGAATATGAACAATATTCAGATTTTTTTTAATACTAGAAGCCCGGCTAAGGTTTCAGGGGCACTAAAAACAACTACATGAACTACAACTACATTGTCATGCGTCTTGTAATCATGTTGTAGAGGTTGTTGTTGGCTTTTTTTTTTTTTTTTAAATGTTGTAACATCTGCATGCTTTGATTGGAGTACAAACCATTAATAGACTTTGCCACACATGTACTGTTAAAAAAAAATCATAGTGAAGTTAATGTGATTTTTTGGGGGGGGGAAATAAGGGAGAAAAGTACCCATTGTAACACAAATCATATTCATAAAAAAAAATGGAACTATAATTTTTGTATTTTTTAAACTTTTTTGCAAAAAAGTTCCACGTTCAAAAATAATTTTACTCATTTTCAGTACACACAGTTGTTATTTTTATTTTTGATCAGAATTAACTGATCATAAATTAACCATCTCTATGTGGAGTTTAATGATATCCCCAGAACCACGAATGTTAGGTTAATTGGAGACTGTAAAGCAGTGGTCTCCAACAGATAGCTGGCCATCTGTTTTTGAGTAGCTTACTGAAGGATGAAAAATGATTTGCTTCAATTCTTAGTACTTTTATAACGGTTTAATCTACACATTGTATTTTAATTACTGACAAATCATCACAAAAACTGTAGCATAAAAACATTGACTGATAATTGTTAAAAGTTGAAGACTCCTACTCTAAATTGTCAGTAAGTGTGAGTGTGAATTAGGGCTGCAACTAACGATTAATGTGATAATCGATTAATCTGTCGATTATTACTTCGATTAATCGATTAATGATCGGATAAAAGAGACAAACTACATTTCTATCCTATCCAGTATTTTATTGGGGAAAAAAACACAATACTTATTTTGATTATTGTTTCTCAGTTGTTTGTAAATGTTGCAGTTTATAAATAAAGATGTATTAAAAAATAAAAATAAAATAAAACATTTAAAAAAATATCTCTGCGCATGCGCATAGCATAGATCCAACGAATCGATGACTAAATTAATCGGCTACTATTTTAATAATCGATTTCAATCGATTTAATCGATTAGTTGTTGCAGCTCTAGTGTGAATTATTGTTGTTTATATGTGTCATGTGATTGACTGGCGACAGTGTTTTCTGTAAATTGTCTGATAAGATTAGAAATATAGTAAATATGTACGGTGGAACCTCGATTTACATAACCCTCATTATACAAACTTTTCAAGTCGTGAACACCAGACCGAATAAAAATATGCTTTGTTGTGCGGACCTTGTATCAGTTTACTATGTTTTATCCACCCATTGTGTGCCTGGCCAGGCTGATCACGCTCTAGTGCTCATTCAGTCAGCAGAGCAGTGCTATCATTTGCAACTCTGCTAATTGGTACTTTGTGTGCATTTAAGCGTTTTATTTTTATCCTTTTTAAAAAAAAATTCTGTTTTGCTTTCTTAATATGAGTACAAATAAAGCAAATGATCAAACGACATGGGGTTTGAAACATTCAGGAATTATCCACAGCGTTGTCGACACTTCCTCCCCTTTTCTTCTGCTGCACACCAAGAAAATTGACCGACAAGGCAAATTACATTTGATTTTTTATTCCTAATCTGTTTAAAGTTAAGGAGTTTTGTGATTCAAACTTTGAGTGCACCACAAGACTAGTGACGGTGTGTCAGCAGGACAGCTACAAATGAGAATAGTTCAGCTCGTTGTTGTTTTGGCTTTGTGATTAGACAGAAACTTGATCCATCACTCCCATGTTATGTTGGTTTAATATACAGTATATATTGCGCTTTATTTTGTATACAAATATTTTCTATATTATGGACTTATTTTGAGGCTGGAAACCATTATTTCCATTGTTTCTAATGGAGAAATTTGCTTCAATATACGATTTTTTTCTTATTTTTGAACCATGTTCAAGAACCAATTAAACCCGTAAACCAGGGGTGTCCAAAGTGCGGCCGGGGGGCCATTTGCGGCCCGCAGCTAATTGTTTACCGGCCCGCCACACATTTTGGAAATGCTATTGCAAAAATTAAAAAAACATTTAAAAAAGTGGAATGAGGTGAAATCTAACGAGAAAAAGTTGCAATGTTGACACAAAGCTACCATGCAGGCTTTTTTTTTTCTTTTGTCTATCTTTATTTTTTATTTTTTGCCATTGCTCATAAAAAAGAAGAAATCAATGTTATAATGAATTATTGACCTATTCAAGGCTCCAATTATTTCAAATATTTGTCTTTAAAATGTTTTATGTGGGAAATATTGCATATATTGTGTGGTTGCCATACAAAAACATCAACATTTTATTTGACAAAAGAGCATAAAACAAACAAACTAATAGTTCAAACGTAAAATCGACAGATATATCTGAAGTTCAGCTCATAACTTAAGTGTTGAAAGTAATGAAAAAAAAAAAAAAAAGTATCACTTTCTGAGTGGGGCACCTTTTGGATCCCAAATATATTTAATGGGATTTTATTTATCTTTTCACTGTGATTACTCAAAAATAATAATGAATTAAAATCAATGGTGTCTTGCATTATTGATATTTTTAAGGCTCTAATTCATCAAACATTGCTTTCTGAATGTTTCGGGCAGTGGGGGAAATACTGCATATTTCAGTTTTACTATAAAAAACTACGTTGTCTTTGACAGAAAAGGCATAAAACCTTTTTGTTTTTTTAAACTTTATATCAACCTGAAGTTGATATACTGTACAGATTTACTGTAAGCGTTATATAAATAAAAAAATAATAATTTGACTTGTTTTTAACATTTTAATGACTTAGACCCTTTATGGTCCCCGGGAGCCCTAAAGGTAAAAAACAAACAAAATCCATATATTTTGTTATGGTTTGAAAATGAAAAATATCAAAATGGCCCCCGCATGCTTTAATTTTTCCGTGTGCGGCCCTCAGTGGAAAAAGTTTGGACACCCTTGCCGTAAACCGAGGTTCCACTGTATCAGTAATATTTCCAACAACACTTACAGGCTTTTGCCACTTTCTTGTCATTTCCTGACAGATGCCCATTCACTAAATGAGAAAGAAGTAACTATTAAATGTGCTTGACTTTAGGTTTCTACTGTGCATCCTTTAAGTATTTTGTGTGTGTTCCTCAGATTACAGGACTGATTCTCATCATGTTGGCCTTCCTGACCAGCTTGCTCCTCCTCTTGATGTACAAAGCAATGTGGTACAACCGCCTAACCTGCCCAGAGGGATTCATCCTTCAGGTACACACAGGAGTAGTTTAATAAGTCACCAACTGCAGAGCAGACTTTATAGCAGCACGACAGACTCGCAGGGTTCCCACAGTGTCTCCAATGCGACTCATCTGGCATTTTGTTTCCCGACACACCCTCACATCAGTCACTTGAGTAGAATTTTCTCAACGCTGGCGCTGGAAAGTCATTATCCACTAACGACACCTCGGGGGCGTCGTGTACCAAGGCAGCCCCGCCACGCATGTTAGTTAAAGAACCTGTTTTGCAGGAGAAAATGAGAGGGAGGGGTGGGAGAGGTAGAGTGTAGTTTCTGGTCAGGCGGCAGCCGGGATGCCCGCCTGTGAATCGGAGGGGTCTTTAATTAGGGCTGAGCGTGACTAAACTGTGATTAAAGGCTTAACTGTGAGGGGGCAGCAAGGAAGGAGGGAAGGGGAACCTTTGAAGATTTTGCCGGATACAGTTGCTTTTAGCATTTTTCTGCATCTAATGCGTCGCTGGAGACATGAAAAGAAGGCAGAGGACGGGGGATAGTTGTCAGCACTGTGCTTTTCAGATAGTGGGATAGCAACTTATAAGAGGTCTGATAAAAGATGCTCCAAAAGGACACAAACCGTAGCTTTCTTCCCTACATGTAAATAGCAAATATGAAGTCAAATTCATTGTTTTATGTTTTTGAAAGGAACACCATCACTACATGCATTTTCTAATCATAGTAATGACACACAATATAATTACAGTTATGCAGCAGCCCATAGGATTTTTATAAAACAAGACAATTGTGACCAATATTTTAATTATGTTACCTTACGTACTGTAGTTTGCAACACTTTTTATGTACAACACTGTATAACAACAATATAAGGACCCATTAAAGTCCATTGTTTCCTAAAGGCTAACTGCACTTTTTTGTAATGTCGCCTATTGTTCACAATCATTATGAGACACAAGAAAGCCGATGTATTTGTGTATGCATTCTAAGCCGTGAATAAAAGTCTGTTTACAATGGAGTTGAATGAAAGGTCCTCTATTCCGCCCATAAAGCCCTCTAAATAACCATCCAAATATCACCAACAATACTCCATTTACATTTCTTGACCTGAATTTTAACCAATGAGTGATATTGTTATTGTAAGCGCTAACGCAGGCACACTATTTATAGCTCCGTGATCCCTTGTGTTTCGCAAAGGTTTTTCTAAATCATAAATAATGCCTCTCTCTTTCATAGTAGAAGAATGAGGACATATTCTGACAAGTTGGTCAACTTTGACATCCAATTTAGACCAGAAAATGGCAAGAAATAAATGAGAAGACGATTGGTTCCACACCCTTTTATTCTTTGTGAGGATGGTAAGTCATTCTTCATCTAAACATGAATATATCAACATCCCATCTTACTGGGATGCCAATCAGTTGGCATCCCAGTAAGAGCAGACATTGTACAGTAAGTGATATTTTATTATGTTTGCTCATGAAGTCTGCAGTGAGTAGTAATCAGTGATTTGGTTGAAGGAAAAAGCGAACGTTGTAATGCGTTTGTGTAATGAATGCACCACCATATGGTTAAAATGAGCAAAATATGTAAACATTACATGTTATTATACATGTGCCTGTTACTCCATTACATATATATTTGCAGTGTACCCATAAAACCTTAAAAGAAGTGTTTGGATGTTTTTTAAGAGCTTTACAGGCAGAGTAGAGCGACTCTCATAGACTCCATTGTAAGCAGACTTTTGCTCACATTTATTTACTAGTTAGAATGCATTCAAAAAAGAAAAACATGTGTTCTCACATAAGCATTATGAATGATAGGCAAAACCCCCCCCCCAAAAAGTGCAGTTTCCCTTTAAGGACCAATACTATGTCTTACTTTATTTCTGCCCTGTGAATTTCAATAATGCCCTTCTCTAACCTTGTTACATCCCTATAACAATTTTAACGTTGTAATTGTAGGTCTGCAAAAACATCCAAAATAGCACTAAATGTGACTGAATTGTTATAAAAAGTTTAAATATGTTGGTCCATGTGTTAGTTAACAGACTACTTCCTGGCTCCAAATATAAACATAGAAGTTGCCTTTTTGGTTCATTGCCAAAGTAAAAATAAATTTTAACAAGTTTATCCATCTTCAAAAGTGCAATGTTGCTGCCATTTAGTAGTTCTTACATGATATTAATTCATCTTAGCCCAGGTGCTTAACAACAGTTAGAATAGAACATTCAAAGTTGTAATTATGGGTGTCCTCTGATACAAATGTTTTACTTCCGATACGATACCAACATTGGAGCCCTAAGTATTGCTCCATACCGATATTATTACTATATTATATCAGCACAAATCATAGTATATGCTTTTATTATTTTGTAGTGTGGAATATTAAAAAAGGCCCGATCCAGTGAAATTACTCAAGCATTTGTAGGTATAAAAATTATGCTGTCTTTAAGTTGAAGAGGAGTGGTCATTTGTTTTTGGCGACACTTGGAGGTCACAAAAGTTATCAAGTTTAAGCTCACGACGCAGTAAGTTGAATGATTGTTACTGCATACTTCCTAATACACTTCTGCCTTGGAGACTTTGTACATGTAAGTAATATGCAACTATAATTATTTGATACTTCTTTATATATCAATCAATTAATGACACTTATTGTGTATGTCTAGTTTTTGTGCTATTGTGTCCTTAGCTGCTAGCTCCTAGTATCCTATAGTCCAGTGTTTTTCAACCTCTTTTGAGCCAAGGCACATTTTTTGCATTGAAAAAGACTCAGTTGACAGTAAAAAGTTGTCGCAATTGTTGGATATGACTTTAAACCATAACCAAGCATGCATCACTATAGCTCTTGTCTCAATGTAGGTGTACTGTCACCACCTGTCAATCACGCCGTGACTTATTTGGAGTTTATTGCTGTTTTAGTTCTTGTCTTGCGCTCCTATTTTGGTGGCTTTTTATCTTTTTTTGGTATTTTCCTGTAGCAGTTTCATGTTTTCCTTTGCGCGATATTTCCCGCATCTACTTTGTTTTAGCAATCAAGAAGATTTTAGTTGTTTTTATCCTTCTTTGTGGGGACATTGTTGATTGTCATGTCATGTACATTGTACATTGTGGACGTCGTCTTTGCTCCCCAGTAAGTCTTTGCTGTCGTCCAGCATTCTGTTTTTGTTTAATTTGCAGCCAGTTCCGTTTTAGTTTTGTTCTGCATAGCCTTCCCTAATCTTCAATTACATTTCTTAGGGGCACTCACCTTTTGTTTATTTTTGGTTTAAGCATTAGATGCCTTTTTACCTGCATGCTGCCTCCTGCTGTTTCCGACATCTACAAAGCAATTAGATACCGGCTGCCACCTACTGATATGGAAGAGTATTACACGGTTACTCTGCCGAGCTCTAGACAGCACCGACACTCAACAACAACACATCATTTGCAGACTATAATTACTGGTTTGCAAAAAATATTTTTAACCCAAATAGGTGAAATTAGATAATCTCCCACGCACACCAGACTGTATCTCACGGCACACTAGTCATTTTTGTCAATGACTTCACTAAAATACAGGAAAATACAAAATAGAAGGAAAACATTGTGTGCTTTTTAGATGAAATGTACATGTTTGTACAGGTAAAAGGCGCTGCAGGATTGCTTATATCTGGGGTTTCAAATGCAAGCCCAGATCATCTAATGCTTGTTTTTATGCTGATATCGGTTCAATATCAATATCAGATCTGGACACCACCAGTTTGTACAGTACAGGAAATTGGTCTGATTTGTTGGTGTAATGAAAAACAGAAACTATCTGTTCCAGGGTTAAATTGTCACCATCATAAAACCTGTATCAACTGTACGGCAATATTTTAACTTAGATTTTAATATTTGTCTCTTGTCAGTTTCTCTGTGTTCCAACATATCATGTTGAGACTGAGCTTTGTTTTAGTAAAAAAAAGTTTCTTGATGGGTACCGTAAATTTCAGGCTATAAGCCACTACTTTTTACCTAGGCTTCGAACCCTGCGGCCTATAAAACAGTGTGGCTAATTTATGGATTTTTCTTCGCTGATGAAAAGTTAAAAAAACAACAACAAAAAAACAAGCAAACGCATTGAATAGGTGTGTTATTGTTTGTGCTATAGCGCCATCTTTTGCAAGTAGTCGCTCATTGCAGGTGCTACATTGCCCTTCTGTTTAGACAGGGATCTGAACCGGAATTAGGCCTGGGCAGACAACAAATTCTGCTCAATGATATGATGACCTACAAATTATTGCCGATAAACAATGTTTTTGCCGTTATTTTTTGGAGACCAAATTAACCACTGATGTAATGACAATACATAATAATAATGAAAGTGTACAATTTCAAATGCTATTTATTTGTATTTCTCATATATTTTAACATTGTAATTGAAATGTAAAATTTGAAATACCAAGTAAAAAAAACAAATATACTGTCTGTAAGCTAAATGTTGCACAATCAAAATATTTTTAATTTTTTTCAAATTAAAATATACACAACCACCAAATAAACCAAATGGCTAAATAAAGTAATGTTAACCAAAATTATCACAGGTATTTTTATTATCGTGGTATTGTTAAATGTGCTCAAAAAGTAATTTAATACTCACTTAAATTGTATTAAGTTGTATAGGTTGATTGGCAACACTGAATGGTCCCTAGTGTGTGAATGTGAGTGTGAATGTTGTCTGTCTATCTGTGTTGGCCCTGAGATGAGGTGGCGACTTGTCCAGGGTGTACCCCGCCTTCCGCCCGAGTGCAGCTGGGATAGGCTCCAGCACCCCCGCGACCCCGAACGGGACAAGCGGTAGAAAAATGGATGGATGGATGGATGAAAGTTGTATTTTTTTTCTAACTAAAATAAATAGACACAACATACTTTCTTGACAGAGGAAACCTCAAATATTGTTCTGGCTTCATAAAAGCCATAGCAGTTTTCTTTGTGTGTTTAAATATGTTTATCTTCTTCCATTCTTAATTCTAAAGCGGAATTAGTTGTTTCACTTCCGGTTTGTGTGACATCACGTGAGTACTGGTGAAGGGACGTCCGTATGTTTCAACTCGAAACTGTCGAGGTTTATCGATAACTTTGTGCAAAAAAAACCAGCACATCCTTTGTTTGATGAGAATACTGTAGTTCAGTTGTTTAAACAGTAATGTGTTGTTGTAAGTTTAGATTGGGGAATGACCTTTCAAAGTGCAGTTAAGAATGACGGTTCTTTGATCATTTTAAATGTTTTACGGTAACACTAACCATCGGGAGTTTTAAAGCCGTTATCATTATTACCGTTTATTTATAGTACAAAGGCCCGCGCCGCATGAACCGATGTGCCAACACGCACATTAAAAACCCGAACTTCGATATGAACGTAAGAACCGCTGCCCCGCCTCGCCTCACAGAGTCCAAAACACTTGCTGAAGGACAAGATGATTCACTCCATTCTTTTCATTGTGCTGGTACACAAATCCGCACAGCTGCTAAAGCCGATGAAAAGAGTGAATGCTCTTGAAGCATGCATATTGCGGTTTATCGACGCTGGACTACTTAGCGACTTAATTTTCATTTATCGTTGGTTAATTGACTTATCGAATATCAGTCCAGGCCTATTGGAAGAGCCGTTCGATTTTCTAGCTGTCCATAGCGTTCCTACTCATAGGTATTCTTCATTTATCACTCCAAACAATGTTTGGAAGTTTTACAGTATAACTAAAACAAGTTTTACTTACTAAACCTAATATTAAAGGCCTACTGAAACCCACTACTACCGACCACGCAGTCTGATATATCAATGATGAAATCTTAACATTGCAACACATGCCGATACGGCCGGGTTAACTTATAAAGTGCAATTTTAAATTTCCCGCCACACTTCCGGTTGAAAACGTCTAGATATGATGACGTATGCGTGTGACGTCAACGGTTGATACGGAAGTATTCGGACCCATTGAATCCAATACAAAAAAGCTCTGTTTTCATCCCAAAATTCCACAGTATTCTGGACATCTGTGTTGGTGAATCATTTGCAATTTGTTTAATGAACAATGGAGACTGCAAAGAAGAAAGCTGTAGGTGCGATCGGTGTATTAGCGGCGGACTACAGCAACACAACCAGGAGCACTTTGAGGATAGCAGACGCGCTAGCCGAACGACCTCACCTTGACTTCCTCCGTCTCCGGGCCGCCAACCGCATCGGTGATCGGGTGAAGTCCTTCGTCCTACTGTCGATCGCTGGAACGCAGGTGAGCACGGGTCGTGGTGAGCAGATGAGAGCTGGCGTAGGTGCAGAGCTAATGTTTTTAGCATAGCTCTGTCGAGGTTCCGTAGCTAAGTTAGCTTCAATGGCGTCGTTAGCAACAGCATTGCTAAGCTTCGCCAAGCTGGAAAGCATTAACTGTGTAGTTACATGTTCAGAGTTTGGTAGTATTGTTGATCTTCTGTCTATCCTTCCAGTCAGTGACTTATTTGCTTTGTTTCTATATGCAGTAAAGCCCGATGCTATCACGTTAGCTCAGTAGCTAAAAAGCTTCACCGATGTATTGTCGTGGAGATAAAAGTCACTGTGAATGTCCATTTCGCGTTCTCGACTCTCATTTTCAAGAGGATATAGTATCCGAGGTGGTTTAAAATACAAATCCGTGATCAACAATAGAAAAAGGAGAGAGTGTGGAATCCAATGAACCCTTGTACATAAGTTACGGTCACAGTGAAAAAAGATACGTTCTGCACTGCACGCTAGTCCTTCACTTTCACGTTCCTCATCCACGAATCGTTCATCCTCGCTCAAATTAATGGGGTAATCGTCGCTTTCTCGGTCCGAATCTCGCTCGCTGCTGGTGTAAACAATAGGAAAATATGAGCAGTCCTTCCTCCGGTGTCGTCACGCTACTTCCGGTAGGGGCAAGGCTTTTTTTTATCAGAGACCAAAAGTTGTGAACTTTATCGTCGTTGTTCTCTACTAAATCCTTTCAGCAAAAATCTGGCAATATCGCGAAATGATCAAGTATGACACATAGAATGGATCTGCTATCCCCGTTTAAATAAAAAAAAAATCATTTCAGTAGGCCTTTAACTTACAATATAATTATTTTTGTATTGTTTTAGTTTCGTAAATTCACCAAAATGTCACCGTGGACTTATTGAGTCTGTTTAGCTGACGATGACTTCTGTTTTGTTTGATCAGCTGTTTTACTGTCGTGTTATAGACACCGTTTGGAAACAATTAAAGTATGTAAATAAACATTTACAAGATGTTTCTGTGTAAATAAATAATTTTACAGTGTATCTGCAGGTTATAGTCCGGTGTGGCTAATATATCGAAAAAAAGTATTTCTCCTAAAATGTAGTGGGTGCGGCGTATAAACCGGTGGGCTCTATAGTCCTGAAAATACAGTAATCCTTTGGAGCTCAGCAAATTGAGCTTTTGAGCGTCACAGTTCATTATTTTATAAGTGTTTATATTTAAAAACAAAATACACAGCAAAGCTGGTCCTTTGATGCTTAGAGAGATGATGTTTTGTGCAATAGGCTGACATCTTACCTGATTTACTGCTTTTTTGCTCAATTTTAGAGGCACATTTTTCCTGAGGCACATTCAACAGTCCTTCTATCGATGGCAGTTAGACAAACAAACTTGAATTTTTTTGCATTCGGTTTCACAAACTTTTTTTTTCATACAAGAAAACAAAATTCATCATGTCTTGGGTGTGACTTTGCGCTTCACACGGTTCTTTCTCTGGGAACAGCAGAGGCACTGCACTCCGACCGCTCTGGAATTGTTCCCCGCCGAGCAGCCGAACCCACCTGATGTCCAAGGCGGCAACAACTCCGGGCTGTACACCGCCCTCACCCGCCTCAACCAGGTGAAAAGGGCGGGGCCTGAGCTGCCATGGTTACCCGTCATCCGAGCTCTGAAGGAGACGGACAGAACCAAAGAAGAGAGCCATCAGCAAGCCAAAAGTGAACGAGCAGGAGATGAGTGAGGAGATGACATTCGTTTGCTTGATTTCATGTATGTTAGTTAGTCATACAAACCCCGTTTCCATATGAGTTGGGAAATTGTGTTAGACGTAAATATAAACGGAATACAATGATTTGCAAATCATTTTCAACCCATATTCAGTTGAATATGCTACAAAGACAACATATTTGATGTTCAAACTCAAACATTTTTTTTTTGCAAATAATCATTAACTTTAGAATTTGATGCCAGCAACACGTGACAAAGAAGTTGGGAAAGGTAGCAATAAATACTGATAAAGTTAAAGGAATGCTCATCAAACACTTATTTGGAACATCCCACAGGTGAACAGGCAAATTGGGAACAGGTGGGTGCCATGATTGGGTATAAAAATAGATTCCATGAAATGCTCAGTCATTCACAAACAAGGATGGGGCGAGGGTCACCACTTTGTCAACAAATGCGTGAGCAAATTGTTGAACAGTTTAAGAAAAACCTTTCTCAACCAGCTATTGCAAGGAATTTAGGGATTTCACCATCTACGGTCCGTAATATCATCAAAGGGTTCAGAGAATCTGGAGAAATCACTGCACGTAAGCAGCTAAGCCCGTGACCTTCGATCCCTCAGGCTGTACTGCATCAACAAGCGACATCAGTGTGTAAAGGATATCACCACATGGGCTCAGGAACACTTCAGAAATCCACTGTCAGTAACTACAGTTGGTCGCTACATCTGTAAGTGCAAGTTAAAACTCTCCTATGAAAGGCGAAAACCGTTTACCAACAACACCCAGAAACACCGTCAGCTTCGCTGGGCCTGAGCTCATCTAAGATGGACTGACACAAAGTGGAAAGGTGTTCTGTGGTCTGACGAGTCCACATTTCAAATTGTTTTTGGAAACTGTGGACGTCGTGTCCTCCGGACCAAAGAGGAAAATAACCATCCGGATTGTTATAGGCGCAAAGTTGAAAAGCCAGCATCTGTGATGGTATGGGGGTGTATTAGTGCCCAAGACATGGGTAACTTACACATCTGTGATGGCGCCATTAATGCTGAAAGGTACATACAGGTTTTGGAGCAACATATGTTGCCATCCAAGCAACGTTACCATGGACGCCCCTGCTTATTTCAGCAAGACAATGCCAAGCCACGTGTTACATCAACGTAGCTTCATAGTAAAAGAGTGCGGGTACTAGACTGGCCTGCCTGTAGTCCAGACCTGTCTCCCATTGAAAATGTGTGGCGCATTATGAAGCCTAAAATACCACAACTGAGACCCCCGGACTGTTGAACAACTTAAGCTGTCCATCAAGCAAGAATGGGAAAGAATTCCACCTGAGAAGCTTAAAAAATGTGTCTCCTCAGTTCCCAAACGTTTACTGAGTGTTGTTAAAAGGAAAGGCCATGTAACACAGTGGTGAACATGCCCTTTCCCAACTACTTTGGCACGTGTTGCAGCCATGGAATTCTAAGTTAATTATTATTTGCAAAGAAAAAAAAAAGTTTATGAGTTTGAACATCAAATATCTTGTCTTTGTAGTGCATTCAACTGAATACGGGTTGAAAAGGATTTGCAAATCATTGTATTCCGTTTATATTTACATCTAACACAATTTCCCAACTCATATGGAAACGGGGTTTGTACTTCAGTGCAGCCCATGATCAATCATGTGTGTATGATAGCGGCTGTGGTCTAAAAGCAAGAATGATATTAAAGCGTTGGAAGATGTAACTTGCCGTTTTTTAGTGAGTCGTGACTAAACTGCGTTTACACCACACAGTATTGTGTGTGTGTGTGCGTGCACATTAGTGTAAAGCAGTGGTTCTCAAACCTCAGAAAACACTTGGCCCTCCAAGTACCACCATAATAACCAACATTAAAACACAGTAGTGTAGTAGGCCTAAGTATTCATCAAAAACAGAGGTTTTGTTTAACAAGCATATTCAATATTTTCGACCACTGTAACATTAAACACAGTTTGAACAGTAACACTGTATATAGGACAATAAAACACTGTACTTTCATATAGTGTTTTTTTGGCGTACCACAGTTGAGAATCACTGGAGTACAGTATGTGTGTGGGTACTCATTATTTGCTCTTACCGCTACCATTAAAGCTTGAAAATAAATCTTGCAACCTCTTGTTCAAAATATATATTGTGAGTGTGAAAACTGGCCCCGACAAGAATTGTCCAAGTTATTGTAAATGCACTGTAAAGTAACACTATTTGAACAAATATGAATGTATATTCCACTGTGGTGTTTTAGTTTTTATAGCATTAACATACCATTTGTATGTCAAAGTAAGCAAATCTAGCCTTGGCTGTTAATAAAATACCATTAACATCTTATTTATTTGAACTGGTGGTTATGTCTTTTGTGTAGGAAGAGTGTGAAATCACAGCACAGCTTGTCCTTTCATCATTTCCATCACTTCCATCTGCTCTGACGTCACCGTCTCAACACGAATAAAGGTGTGGACTTTTTCAAGTATGTTTTCTTCACTTAAGTTCCTCTCAAATGATTCTTCGATCTCCTTAAAGGTACACCTGTGTCGCTCTCTCTCCATACTGATATGTCTTCATCCTAATCCTTATTCAATGTTTTGAAAGTGCGTGAGGCTATTAACCTGTTAATGCCAAGGGTATCATTACAACATTAGCCTTTATTTAAGACCCTTATCTGATATTGGATGCATAATCTGTATGCTGTTGGCCCTGGGCATTAAAGTAAAAAAAATTGTCAGAAGAAAAATCATGTAATCATAGTATCGACTCGATACGCTCTTGTACTTGGTATCATTACTGAGGATGTCAGGTGTAGATCCACCCATGGCATTTGTTTATATCCAGGTGCCCTAGCTTTTGTTAGCGGTGACGCCGGTGAGCTATTGTATCCTCCTACGGTGTGCAGTGAAGCATGTTGAGCTATTCCTGGTCCTGCAGGGATGATACTTGGAAGAAATCTTGATGCTGTATTGGGGAATTTAAAGGGCCGACGATTTTGCACGTTTTGCCAAAAATTCCTACAATCCAACAAGGGGATGTCACGTAAATGCCACCAGCTCCATTTAGTTTATTTCTAGTACAAACACATCTGTTCGCCTCCCCAGAAGAAGCCCCCAATGCTCATTTTTTTGTCAATACTCAAAAATAGATCAACATTTCATTGAAAAATGTGTTTATCTGTACTATGATGGACTGTGGCCGTGGCTAAAGCTAATGCTTCTTAATTTGATTACATGCTAAAGCAGGGGTCACCAACGCGGTGCCCGCGGGCACCAGGTCGCCCGTAAGGATCAGATGAGTCGCCCGCTGGCCTGTTCATAAAAAAAATAAAAATAAATCAACATAGAAATAACACAAGATACACTTTCAATCAGTGCATCAACCCAAACAACCTCCCCCCCATGCACACTCATCCACACCCACTCACACAAAAGGGGTTATTTCTTTCTCCTACCAATATTCTGGTTCCCACAACATAGACAACACATCTGCAAGGGACAAAGTCCCTGAAGCACACATGATTGTATGTGCTGCTGGTCCACTAACATTTTCATTAATTACTATTTTTTATGTAATTATTTTTATATTGTTTTACTTTCTTTTTTATCCAAGAAAATGTTTTTTATTTATTTATCTTATTTTATTTTATTTTTTTAAAAAGGACCTTATCTTCACCAGACCAGGTTGTCAATGAAATTAGATTTGTTTAAAGGGTTTTTAAAACCAGGTCCAGTCCAGATAATGTCCAAGTCGGACTCAGCAACACACACCTTCATTCATGTACACAGAAAACAATTAGGGAACACAACAGATTGCATATAATTTATAAACAAAATTACATTTTCAAAATAAGCATTTATGTACAGTCCAGGTTATGTCCAGGTCACTCAAATTAGGGAACACAACAACAGATAGCATATAATCTATAAACATAATTATACTTTCAAAATAAGCCTTTGAGGACCTCCCATCTTTTTTTATGTTTTTTGGCAATAAATAAATAATTGCAAACCATGTAACTTTCTAAATTTAAAAAACACTGAATAAATGTTTTAAAGAAAGTAATACTAAGTGAGTATCTGTTTTTGGCCTTAAAAATAAACCTTTACAGAGTACTATAATTAAATTGACAAAATCATGATTGTCAATGAACTCTCCTATAATAACAGAAACCACATCAAGCTTCATAAACAAACCAATCCTTAAACACATTTTTTCAGCTTCCACCCAAAACGAAGACACAATATGACAATACCAAAACAAATGCAGGGTGGATTCAGACTCCTGACAACAAAATCGGCAATCATCTGACTCTGTCATATTCTATAATTTTAACATTTTCCCCGTGGGTAAGAAGTTATAAATAATTTTAATTTGAAAATAACGATTTTGCACATCGATAGTAGTTTTATAGATTAGTTTGAATATTGCATCCCACGGCAACGGGCAGTCAAAAAAGTCCTCCCATTTTCCATATGTGTTGTATGGGGCAGCCTTCAAAGATTTCTTTATTAAATACAAATTATATATTTTTCTATTTATTTTAGTTCCTTTTTGCCAACTAGAATTTCTTATTAGAGGTTTACAAACTAATAATTTATTAGTTCCATAATTAATTATTTGTTTCCATCTTTTCCCAATTACTCCACTTAGTTGATTAAATGAAAAGCTTGAACAAGCATCACCATACATAGTTCTAAATTCATCATATTTCATAATTTTACCATTCTCATTGATAATATCATTGACAAAAATGATTCCTCATTCAAACATATTTTTCCAAAAGAAAGGCTTTCCATCTATTACAATATTAGAGTTCATCCATATTATCTGCTGCAAAATATCGTCTCTTTTTTCTGGCACATAAAATTGAAAACACCACCATGAGTGGATTGTTTCCTTTATGTTTCCCAGCAGACTCTCTACATAAGAAAAATGGGAGGGGGTCACTTGTAAAAAAGGATACAATTTATTTTGATACAGTACATGTTTTTTGTCCAACAGGACATTTGTGTACCACTCAGTGTTTAAATACATCTTTGGAACAATTGATGCTTTTAAAGACAGACACATAGCTTCAAGGTTGAGAAGTTTCAGGCCCCTATATTCATACTCATTGTACAAAACCTTTCATTTAATCTTTTCTGGTTTGCCGTCCCAGACAAAATCGAAGAATCTTAAAAAAGTTTTGTGATGGAGCTAGTAATGACAAAAACAAATAAATAAATTGAGGAATAATTAACGAGTTGACAATAGATATTTTACCATACAAGGTTAAGGATTTCTCTTTCCATAATTGCATAATTTTTGTTTCTTAGTCGATTATCATAATTTACTGAGCCTAGATCTTCCAGATTCTCTGGGACAACAACACCAAGTATGTTAACTGGTCCATCTGTCCACAAAACAGGCACTTTGTATTCCATTCGAATGAACGTTCCCTTTAGATTTCCGATCCTTAACAGTTTACATTCATCATAATTAAGCTTAAGGCCAGATTGCTGTGAAAATATGTCCAAAAGATTAAGAAAGTTCCGCAAACAATGAGGAAAAATCGTATCTTTGTGAATCAGCCTTTTCTGACGTGAACTTCATCAAGAAAAAACACAGAACACGCCTCACTGACGCACATCTGCAAGACTCACTCAGAGTTGCAGTGTCAAGTTACACACCAGAGTACAACACACTAGTTAACAGCATGCAATGCCAGGCTTCCCACTAACTGAAAAAGAAACAGATAACATATTTGGTGTCCAGTTCAAAGTGTGACATGATTTAAAAATTTGAGAGTTGACTTTTGTATTTTACATGAGTTATTATTTGTACAAACATGGTGCAAAGTAATTCATGATTTGTTAAAAATGTTAGTGGCTAGCTAGTTAAAATGGGATATTGTGATTTCACAAGACTGTCTTAGAAGTGATCATTTGAAAATGTTCAATTTGAAAAATGTGCACTTAGAGAAAATATAAAAATAAAGTGTTGCATATTGATATTTATCTGTTTCTATATATATTTATTGTGAGAAATCATTAAGATGATCAGTGTTCCCACAAAGATAAATATCAATAATTATTAATAATAACATAGAGTTAAAGGTAAATTGAGCAAATTGGCTATTTCTGGCAATTTATTTAAGTGTGTATCAAACTGGTAGCCCTTCGCATTAATCAGTACCCAAGAAGTAGCTCTCGGTTTCAAAAAGGTTGGTGACCCCTGTGCTAAAGTATAATTTTAATGTTATAATTTTATTGCATGATTTTTGTATATCTTTAATTTAGGTAGCCAGGGACTGCAGATGGAAATTAGTTATTTAGCTATTATCTGGTGCAGAACATATTTGTCTTTGAGCTTAAAGGCCTACTGAAATGCGATTTTCTCATTTAAACGGGGATAGCAGATCCATTCTATGTGTCATACTTGATCATTTCGTGATATTGCCATATTTTTGCTGAAAGGATTTAGTAGAGAACATCGACGATAAAGTTCACAACTTTTGGTCGCTGTTAAAAAAGCCTTGCCTGTACCGGAAGTAGCGTGACGTCACAGGTTGTGGAGCTCCTCACATCTGCACATTGTTTACAATCATGGCCACAAGCAGCGAGAGCGATTCGGACCGAGAAAGCGACGATTTCCCCATTAATTTGAGCGAGGATGAAAGATTTGTGGATGAGGAAAGTGAGAGTGAAGGACTAGAGGGCAGTGGAAGCGATTCAGATAGGGAAGATGCTGTGAGAGGCGGGTGGGACCTGATATTCAGCTGGGAATGACTAAAACAGTAAATAAACACAAGACATATATATACTCTATTAGCCACAACACAACCTGGCTTTTTTTTAATATGCCACAAATTAATCCGCATAACAAACACCTCCCCCCTCCCGTCCATATAACCCACCAATACAAATCAAACACCCGCACAACACACTCAATCCCACAGCCCAAAGTACCGTTCACCTTCGTAAAGTTCATACAGCACATATATTTCCCCAAAGTTACGTACGTGACATGCACATAGCGGCACGCACGTACGGGCAAGCGATCAAATGTTTGGAAGCCGCAGCTGTGTACTCACGGTAGCGCGTATCCAACTCAAAGTCCTCCTGGTAAGAGTCTATGTTGTCCCAGTTCCACACAGGCCAATGGTAAAGCTTGACTGTCATCGTTCGGGAATGTAAACAATGAAACACCGGCTACGACGTAGCCGCTACGTGTTTGTGTTGCTGCAGCCGGCCGCTAATACACCGCTTCCCACCTACAGCTTTCTTCTTTGCTGTCTTCATTGTTCATTAAACAAATTGCAAAAGATTCACCAACACAGATGTCCAGAATACTGTGGAATTTTGCAATGAAAACAGACGACTTAATAGCTGGCCACAATGCTGTCCCAAAATGTCCGCTACAATCCGTGACGTCACGCGCAAACGTCATCATACCGAGACGTTTTCAGCAGGATATTTCACGGGAAATTTAAAATTGCACTTTACTAATCTAACCCGGCCGTATTGGCATGTGTTGCAGTGTTAAGATTTCATCATTGATATATAAACTATCAGACTGCGTGGTCGGTAGTAGTGGGTTTCAGTAGGCCTTTAATGTCTCTGTGCATTGCACCTTCAAATAAAGACAAGAAAAAAAAAAGCTAAACCAGGATCGTATCTAAACATTTGCAAATAACACATGACTTACTCATTGGCCTTGTGGTTAGAGTGTCCGCCCTGAGATCTGTAGGTTGTGAGTTCAAACCGAGTCATACTCGTGATTATAAAAATGGGACCCATTACCTCCCTGCTTGGCACTCCGCATCAAGGGTTGGAATTGGGGGTTAAATCACCAAAAATGATTCCCGGGCGTGGCACTGCTGCTGCCTACTGCTCCCCTCACCTGCCAGGGGGGTGAACAAGAGTGAGAATAATTTCGCCACACCTAGCGTGTGTGTGAAAATGATTGGTACTTTAACTTAACCCTCGCTCTGTTTGGTAACACTTGCGTCTCAACTTGGACATGTTCATGCTTTGATTGCACACATTGACACGCAAGTAATGATCATTATTAGGGGTGGAAATCATAAATCCACTGATGAGTCGTTCCAGATTATTGCAATGAGAATTCGATTCAACACGATGATAATAAAATATTATTGGTATGAAAATTATAATTAGACATTTTGAAAACAGGTAAGAGGTTACAAAAGCTCCCCCTAATAAGTAATAAACATATGAGGCTGTGTGTAACGTTCTGGTCGCGTTGGCAAAGGTCGTGTTTACTAAAATGCAAAGGACTAGCAGGAGGTGATGTGCAGGTAAGTATATTTAATCCTTAGAGAGATAAAAAAAAAAAAAGCACAAAAAGGAGCAAGTAAGCATTTAAAAAACACTTTAAGACCAATGTCTTGAAAAAATATATCACTCTAGAATCAACACAGTAGTTAATACTATGATCAATGTTAATTCAAATACTAAATGTGGGTTATAAATAATAATGGAAATACAATTGTTTGTATATAGTATATAAATTGGTACAAAGGTTTAACATGTCTACAAGGATATTTCACATGCCTTTACTGTGTATATAATTGAACTGTGTTTATGTTATGTATAATGTGTATTTATAATATGTTGTACAATGGACATTCAATAATTTTCGGAAGTTTATTTTGTACTTGACATTGTTTATAGGGTTAGGCGCAATAAGTGTTCAACTTCAGCCTAAACCCTTTCGGTCTGCAACATTTTCATTTTCAATTTAAGAATGTACAACTGTTTGTTTATTTTGTTGACGATTGACCGAAGAATAATAAACTTGAAACTTGAAACTTGAAGTATGCTTAGCAGCAATATAGTGAATGTAGTAGAGTTTTGTATACAGCTAAAAGACAAGCTAAACACACGCAAACCTAAAAGGTAACCTGTTGCGTGTAGCAAGCAATGATCCAGCGACTAAGGCTGTGTTCTGGACGTATTATAGACTTAGACTTCCTTTTTATTGTCATTCAAATTTGAACTTTACAGTACAGATAAGAACGAAATTTCGTTACATAAGCTCATGGTAGTGCAGGATAGAAGAGCAATAAGGTGCATATATAAATAAATAAATAGATTACTGTACAGAAAAATATATTGCACTTTTTCACATGCGTCCACGTTTATGGATGTATGTTATATTGTCTTATTTATTCCAGCGAGTTAATCCATTTTGGGGGGAGTTGAGGGGATAATTTAATTATGATGCGTTCAAGAGTCTTATGGCCTGAGGGAAGAAGCTGTTACAGAACCTGGAGGTTCTGCTTCGGAGGCTGCGGAACCTCTTTCTAGAGTCCAGCAGTGAAAACAGTCCTTGGTGGGGGGTGGGAAGAGTCTTTGCAGATTTTCTGAGCCCTGGTCAGGCAGCGGCTTTTTGCCATCTCCTGGATAGGAGGAAGAGGAGTCCTGATGATCTTTTCCGCCGTCCTCACCACTCTCTGGAGAGACTTCCAGTCTGAGGCATTATATCTCAATCTGCAATCCAATTTGCGTGCGTGTGTACTAATTTGTGTGTTTGTACATCAATCTCAAGTGTGTGTATTTAGATCTGCGTACGTGTTTTAAGTTGTCTGCATGTTCCTAATCAGAAAACAACACTGGATGCGCGCGCTCAAATCTTACACGGCAGAAGTGTCGCAAAAGTGACATGTAAGTAGACAACCCATCGAGGGTTAATAATAATAATAATAGATTTTATTTGTATAAAGCACTTTATATTGAGTAAACAATCTCAAAGTGCTACAGTGTATTAACAAAAAATTAAATAAATAAAATTTTTTTTAAAAAAAGATAATAAAGAAATAAATAAAAATAAAAACTACAACAGCCAAATAGTTATAGCTAGTATGCACATATCTAAAAATCTTTCTGATTAGGAACAGACAGACAACTTAAAACACGTACGCGGATCTAAAACACACACTCAGATTGATATACAAACACACAAATTAGTACACACGCACGCTAATTGGATTACACGCACACAGATTGCGAAACATGCTTGCATATAATATTGCTACAATAATACCTCCATACTGGGTGACCAAAGAATATAAAGGGGATTGATGAACTACTATCATAAACTGGAAACAGGTGTGTGAGCTCAGGCAGTCCTAGCAACAACAATGTAAACAAAGCAGAGTAGGAGTGCTGGCAACATAAATATTAGAGGTGTGAATAGACTTAGACTTAGATTTAGACAAACTTTATTGATCCACAAAAGAAATTGTTCCACACAGTAGCTCAGTTACAAAGGATGGAAAGTGTAAGGATGGAAATGATAATGCAGGTATAAAGTAGACTAAAAATGTGCTGTAGTAGCAATATAAAATATAACATATATGTAATATTTATATATTATATACACAGTATATAATCCAAAGTTTGGGGTCACATTGAAATGTCCTTATTTTTGAAGGAAAAGCACTGTACTTTTCCTTGAAGATAACTTTAAACTAGTCTTAACTTTAAAGAAATACACTCTATACATTGCTAATGTGGTAAATGACTATTCTAGCTGCAAATGTCTGGTTTTTGGTGCAATATCTACATAGGTGTATAGAGGCCCATTTCCAGCAACTATCACTCCAGTGTTCTAATGGTACAATGTGTTTGCTCATTGGCTCAGAAGGCTAATTGATGATTAGAAAACCCTTGTGCAATCATGTTCACACATCTGAAAACAGTTTAGCTCGTTACAGAAGCTAAAAAACTGACCTTCCTTTGAGCAGATTGAGTTTCTGGAGCATCACATTTGTGGGGTCAATTAAACGCTCAAAATGGCCAGAAAAAGAGAACTTTCATCTGAAACTTGACAGTCTATTCTTGTTCTTAGAAATGAAGGCTATTCCACAAAATTGTTTGGGTGACCCCAAACTTTTGAACGGTAGTGTATATATATATATTATATTATTATATAATATATACAATATATAACAAATCCCAGTTACCATGTACAATATTACAGTATTCTGCAACAAAAAAAGGGACAGCATAAAATAGAGAGTAGATCCAGCAGAAAATAGACATTATAAACAAAGAGAGGTAGCTAACATGTCAGGTAGTAGACAGATATCATCTATTGCTGTATGGCGAGTGATTATACAGCTAGATGGAGTGCAGAATGAAGGAGTTCTTTAATGGAACACTGTGGGAACGAAGCTGAAGGAGCCTGTTGGATTATGAGCGCCGCTGTCCTTCAATTGTCTGGTGGAGTGGGTGGGCAGGATTGTCCATGATGGCCAGCAGTTTGTCCATGCAGTGTCCTCCTGTCCCTCACTGACAAACGCCTCCAACTGCGCGCCAAAAGTTTGGCCGGCTTTAAGTCCCTTTGGCTGGTGCTGCTCCCCCAACAAACCACTGCAAAGTACAGTGCACTGGCCACAACAGACTGATCAAAGATCTCCAACAGCTTGCTGCACACATTAAAGGACGTAAGCTTCCTCAGGAAAAATAGTCTGCTCATAACCCTTCTTGTATACAGCTTTGCTGTTGACCTTCCAGTCCAGTCTGCTGTTCAAGTGGACTACAAGGTACTTGTACTGCCCCATTAGTGACACCTCCCGGCCCTGGATCTTCATGGGCTCCACAGGGGTCATTCTCTTCTTGAAGTCGATGACCAGCTCCTTGGTCTTGTCCACATTAAGGAGCGGATGGTTCGCCTGAGACCTTTGGGCACCACATGATTCTTGGGCGTAACGATTCGATTCAGAACGATTCTCTCCTTTGCACTCTTTTCATCCAATAAAGCAGGGGTGTCCAAACTTTTTCCACTGAGGGCCGCACACGGAAAAATTAAAGCATGTGGGGGCCATTTTGATATTTTTCATTTTCAAACCATAACAAAATATATGCATTTTTTATTTATTTTACCTTTAGGGGTCCCGGGGACCATAAAGGGTCTTAGTCATTAAAATGTTAAAAATAAGTCAGATTATTATTTTTTTTAAATTATTTAACGCTTACAGTAAATCTCTATATCAACTTCAAGTTGATATAAAGTAATACAAATTTTAAAAAAATTTTTTTATGGCTTTTCTGTCAAAAACAACTTTTGTAGTAAAACTGAAATATGCAGTATTTAGTAACTAGAGCCCTAAAAGATCAATAATACAGGACACCATTTATTTTAATTCTTTCATATTTTGGAGTAATCACAGTGAAAAGATAAACAAAAAATCACTAAATATATTTGGGATCCAAAAGGTGCCCCACTCATGAAGTGATACATTTTTATTAGGTTTTTCTTTTACTTTCAACACTTAAGTTACGAGATCAACTTCAGATAAATCTGTCGATTTTATGCTGGAACTATTATTGTTTGTATTATGCGCTTTTGTCAAAGAAAACTTTGATGTTTTTATATGGCTACTACACAATATATGCAATATTTACCTCATAAAACATTTTAAAGGGAAATATTTGAAGTAATTGGAGCCCTGAAAATAATTCAATATAACATGGATTTTTTTGTCATTATTTTTATTTTTTTTGAGCAATGGCAAAAAAAGAAAAATGAAGAAAGACAAAAGAAAAAAAAACAGCCTGCATGGCAGCTTTTGTGTCAACATTGCAACTTTTTCTCGTTAGATTTCACCTCATTCCACTTTTTTTAATGTTCTTTTTTATTTTTACAATAGTGTTTCCAGAATGTGTGGCGGGCCGGTAAACAATTAGCTGCGGGCCGCAAATGGCCCCCGGGCCACACTTTGGACACCCCTGCAATAAAGTAATGCTGCTGTAGTCTGAGCCAATCAGTGACCATGCTACCAAACAGTGCCCTTTGACTGGTTTGGTCTCATCAGTGGGCAATATTACTGTAATTTTGATATTTTTAGCTTATTTAGCCATTTATTTGCTTGAAAATGCTTGCATTAGGACCAAATAAATGCTTTAAAAAAATTAAGAAAAAATCTATAGAAAAAAAAAAAAGAAATTGCAAATGTATGTAGTAAACTGGCATATAAAAGTGTACATACAAAGCAAACAGAGTGGTGAAAAATGTTGCGACAACAGGACAGTGAGATAGGTAATTAACTGGCATATTGAAGTTTCCATACAGTGCAAACAGTATGGTGCAAAATGTTACAACATTAACAGTGCGGTATGTTGATATGTTCATACAGGGTGCATAGTGAAGTGAATTACAATAATAATCTACTCAAGAAAATAGTATTTACCGTATTTTTTTGATTATAAATCGCTCCGTAGTATAAATCGCACCGGCTGAAAATGCATAATAAAGAAGGAAAAAAACATATATAAGTCGCACTGGAGTATAAATAGCATTTGTTGGGGGAAATTTATTTGATAAAATCCAACACCAAGAATAGACATTTGAAAGGTAATTTAAAATAAATAAAGAATAGTGAACAGGCTGAATAAGTGTACGTTATATGACGCTATAACTATAACATATAGAACATTCTATACCAGGGGTGGGCAATTAATTTTTACCGGGGGCCGCATGAGCTACCCGAGCACTGCTGGAGGGCCACATCGACAATATTTCAATTAAATTTTGCTCAATATTATTTTTGATATATACCGTAAGATAAATAATAATAATAATAATAATAATAATAATAATAATAATAATAATAATTAATAATAATAATAGTAATACTTCAACATAGTGTGTGTAACAGCATTCCATGACTAATATAAATAAATTAACATTAATAATAAATGACAGTAAAATAAGCACACATATGACTGAGGAGTCATAGCGTAACTTTGTGTGGTGTTTGAGTTGTCCAACTTTTTGTGTGGCCATAAACGCACCAGTGGTTTAGTGCTATGCGTGTTGGTGACAGATGACAAGTTGGTTTTGGCCTGGTTTGTACGGCAGAAAATGACTAGTTTTTCGAGATAGAATTGTTTTACTCATGTTTTTGGTGTGGTTATGTCCGAATATAAACAGTTTTGCTCAATAAAGTGATCGATATAATTCCTGTCCTCGAAGCATCTCGATAGACGTTACAATAATTGAACGGTGTTCAATTGAACGGTGTTGACGAACACACTTAGGGCCGTTTGTTGTCACTGTCACTCAAAGTTGCATTGCAAAATTCCATAGAATAAATATGTTTATTTTGTTTAGAATTCAGATGGGATTTGATTTGGTGCGCGGCATATACTTGCTGCGCGCAGCGGACGCTTGAGCAGTGCGCAATTGCGCAGGCACGCACCTTAGGTGAGGGGACGTTGTTTTGCAGTCCATGTCTTGTTGAAAACACGGCATTCCTCATCAACTTTTCTCTTTTTAGCGTCTCGGGTGTAAACCGTGCATCACTTGTCGCTGCATGTGCACCTTCACTCGCAGGTTACACACGGACACACGCCCTTAAATAATACTTTTCAAAATAAAAGCAGCACAGTTGTATTGCGCGCAGGACATAGATGTTTTTTCAACTTTATTTTGTAATTGCAGTTGTTCACATTCACTCACAACCACGCACACGCATACGTCCACACGGAAGTAATACAAATAACGATTTTCAAAACAAAAGCAGCACCGTTGTATTGCACACTCGACATAGATACTTTTTTAAATTTATTTTGTAATTTATAATTGGCCTCACGCGGGCCGGACAGGGACGCACAAAGGGCCGGATGCGGCCCGCGGGCCGCAGAATGCCCAGGTCTGTTCTATACTGTACGTTTCCCAAACAATCTGTCACTCCTAATCGCTAAATCCCATGAAATCTTCTTCCTCGGTGTCGCTTCTAAACAACTCTACCAACTCCAAAGGTAGACAATGCGCCGCTGCATCTTATATCGGTACGTCGCTTACGTCAGAGTCCTCGTCAGTTGCAGTTCCAATTATTCCAGCCTTTCTGAATCCAGACAGGATGGTTTCGGTTGTCACTGAAGCCCATGCTTTGTCGATCCATCCAATAACATCCAGAAAAGTTGCAATATTATTTGATATTTTACGGTAATGTGTTAATAATTTCACACATAAGTCGCTCCAGAGTACAAGTCGCACTCCCGGCCAAACTAGAACAACAACAACAAATAGACGGAGTAGACATTGAAAGGGTAAAAGAAACCAGATTTTTGGGAGTATTAATAGATGAACTGGAAATCTCATATACAAAACATACAACATAAGGTGGCAAAAAACATTTCAATAATGAATAAAAGAAAACACGTCCTGGGCCAAAAATCACTTCATATTCTCTACTGCTCGCTAGTGTTACCATATCTGAGTTATTGTGCAGAAATATGGGGAAATAACTATAAATGTGCGCTACATGATGTACTACCAGTCTGTGGTTGCCAGTGTTCTGTACTACATGGTAGTGTGCTGGGGGGGGGCAGCATATCTAAGAAGGACAGCTCCAGACTGGAGAAACTGATCAGGCGGGCCGGTTCTACGATCGGACTAAAACTGGACTCACTGGTGACGGTGGCAGAGAAGAGGACTGTGGAAAAACTAGTGAGCATCCTGGATGATGCCAGTCACCCTCTGCATACCGTTGTCAGTAGCCAGAGGAGCCTGTTCAGTGCTAGACTGCTTCATCCCAAGTGCAGGACTAATAGACTCAAAAACTCCTTTGTCCCACACGCCATTAGACTGTACAACTCCTCTCTGGGGGGGAGGGGGGGTACTAGGATGACAGGGGATGCAAAACAATAACAGTGTAATACGTTTTCATAACATGGTCACTAATGCCTAGTTTCTCTTGTTATATTCTTATTTTACTGTTATATATTTGTATTCTCATTGATGCTTTTTGTTTTTATTCTACTGTAATATTTTTCTATTTTGTTTCCATTTATACCCCCATTATTTACTTTTTTAAATTCGATCTCAATTCTGTACACTGCTGCTGGAATTTTAATTTTCCTGAGGGAACTCTCCTGAAGGAATCAATAAAGTACTATCTATCTATCTATCTATCTATCTACATTCGCTAACCGTGTTAGAATAATACATAATGTTGGATATAGAGAACATACAAACCCTTTATTTATTAAATCAAAAATATTAAAGTTCGGTGATTTGGTAAAATTGCAAACAGCTAAAATGATGTACAAAGCAAACTATAACCTGCTACCAAAGAATGTACAACAATTCTTCTCAACTAAAGAGGAGAAATATAACCTAAAATCTAATTTAAAACATTTATATGCACGTACAACACTTAAAACTTTTAGCATATCAGTATGTGGAATCAAATTATGGAATGGATTAAGTAAAGAAGTTAAACATTGTACTGATATGATCCAGTTTAAGAGGTTGTTCAAATTAATAGTGCTTACAAAGTACAAAGAAGAAGAATTATGAGAAATACTTCCAACCTTATTGAAAATAAGATATTCTTCATCTCAGTATGTTAATAATGACTGAATGAATTAATTACATATTATAAAACTGTTGTACATACTAATTCATAGATGTTATTTTATTATATAAAAAGGTCAGTAAATGATTCTATATAATTGTAAACGCTTTGAAGTGGGAAAGGGGTAGGATTAAATAAGCTTTGCTTCTTCCTACTCCTTTTCGGGCATGATGTAAAATGAAATGTTATGATGTAAGTGTGTACATGTTCGAAATAAACTAAAGAAAGAAAGAAAAGAAAACTATGAAAAAAACTGCAACTAATAATCCGAAAAATACGGTAGTCCTCATACTGAGACATTATTGTATTATTGTAGTTATTTAATACAAACTTCAACCGCGGTAATAAACATGTAGCTCAATTAAGACCTCAAATGCAACATTATTAACTTTTTCAATGCATAATTAATTCAGTTGTCCTGGATCGCATTAGACTGGGCAGGTCAACCTATTGAATTTAAACTTCATGTCAGTGTTAGAGAAGGAGGAGCATGGTGAATCCATGCTGACCCCTGTGTCTTTATGTGTTGTTGTGCGTCTCAGTGGGTTTCCTCTGCACTGGCGCCAGCTGGAAATGCCTTCACTAAGCAGAATCAGTACACACATCATCCTCCATTCAACTCCTTCAGACCTCTTTGATGCGAGTAACACTAGACATGCTCCGAGCACACAACAGATCCTATCTAGCGGCTGTTTAAAGGGCGGGAGTGGCTGATCATAACTTATCGAGGGTTCAGAGCTACTATAATGCTTTTGTTGCCTTTTTAGGGTGCCCTTCACACTTTGTCTGTTTGCCCTGCTGGTACGGCTCATTTGGTGAAGTGTTAGCGCAAGTCCAGGACCAACAGGACCGGACCAAACAGAGGAAGGTGGTCTCAGTTCGCCCTTCCAGAGGACCCCGGTCCTGAGCGAGGCAAGTGTAAACACACAATAGGCCCTTTTTCCTCTAAAGGTTCAAGAACTTTTAGTTCCTGGAACGTCTAATTCCCAGAATTTTTGGTTTCTGTTGAAGTGTGTGGTTTGTGTTTCCACCACATTTCATCAGTTCAGGGTAGTTTATACAAATCAGGCTGATGACGTATGGAGGAGTGGTTTAGTATATTAGTATATTTCTACACTGATACCATGTAAATTTAGAGGTGCCCACACTTTCTGCATGCGAGCTACTTTTCCATTGACCAAGTCGAGGGGATCTACAGTACCTCATTCATATATATATATTATATATATATATTATATTTATTTATTTATGAAAGAGACATTTTTATTAACAAGTTGAAGGTGTTTAATGATAATACAAGCATGTTTAAAGGCTTACTGAAATGAATTGTTTTTATTTAGACGGGGATAGCAGATCCATTCTATGTGTCATACTTGATCATTTCGCGATATTGCCATATTTTTGCTGAAAGGATTTAGTAGAGAACATCGACAATAAAGTTCGCAACTTTTGGTCGCTGATAAAAAAAAGCCTTGCCTGTACCGGAAGTAGCGTGACGTCACAGGTTGAAAGGCTCCTCACATTTCCCCATTGTTTACACCAGCAGCGAGAGAGATTCGGACCGAGAAAGCGACGATTACCCCATTAATTTGAGCCAGGATGAAAGATTCGTGGATGAGGAACGTGAGAGTGAAGGACTAGAGTGCAGTGCAGGACGCATCTTTTTTCGCTCTGACTGTAACTTAGGTACAAGCTGGCTCATTGGATTCCACACTCTCTCCTTTTTCTATTGTGGATCGTGGATTTGTATTTTAAACCACCTCGGATACTATATCCTCTTGAAAATGAGAGTCGAGAACGCGAAATGGACATTCACAGTGACTTTTATCCCCACGACAATACATCGGCGAAGCACTTTAGCTACGGAGCTAACGTGATAGCATCGGGCTTAACTGCAGATAGAAACAAAAGAAATAAACCCCTGACTGGAAGGATAGACAGAAAATCAACAATACTATTAAACCCTGGACTTGTAACTACACGGTTAATGCTTTCCAGCCTGGCGAAGCTTAACAATGCTGTTGCTAACGACGCCATTGAAGCTAACTTAGCAACGGGACCTCACAGAGCTATGATAAAAACATTAGCTATCCACCTACGCCAGCCAGCCCTCATCTGCTCATCAACACCCGTGCTCACCTGCGTTCCAGCGATCGACGGAGCGACAAAGGACTTCACCCGATCATAGATGCGGTCGGCGGCTAGCGTCGGATAGCGCGTCTGCTATCCAAGTCAAAGTCCTCCTGGTTGTGTTGCTGCAGCCAGCCGCTAATACACCGATCCCACCTACAGCTTTCTTCTTTGCAGTCTTCATTGTTCATTAAACAAATTGCAAAAGATTCACCAACACAGATGTCCAGAATACTGTGGAATTTTGCGATGAAAACCGAGCTTTTTGTCTTGGATACAATGGTGTCCGAATACTTCCGTTTCAACGATTGACGTCCCGCACATACGTCATCATACATAGACGTTTTCAGCCGGAAGTTTGCCGGGAAATTTAAAATTGCACTTTATAAGTTAACCCGGCCGTATTGGCATGTGTTGCAATGTTAAGATTTCATCATTGATATATAAACTATCAGACTGCGTGGTCGGTAGTAGTGGCTTTCAGTAGGCCTTTAACACATATAGATTCCTTTCTTTCATGAAGACAAGAATATAAGTTGGTGTATTACCTGATTCTGATGACTTGCATTGATTGGAATCAGACAGTGGTGCTGATGACAACCGCTTTTTCAAATGGAGGAGAAAAAAAGTCCTAATTTCTGTCCAATACCACCTGAAAGTGGTTGGTTTTTGGTATCTTATTTGTCCAGCTTCCATACTCGTTTTTATACACTTTCCAAGAAAAACATTGGCGGCAAACTCCGTAGCTTGCTAGCTTGTGCACGCCAGCTTTCTGAGACTCTTATTTTGTTAGCGCAGGCAGGATGCAGCAGCGCTTTTATTGTGAAGATAGGAACTGCCCAGTCGGTCTTTAGAGTTTTGACGGCAGGTACGGCGCGAGAGTCTGTTGAAATAAAAAGTGTTTCTCGCCTTCCTGTCTGTCATTTTTTCTTAATAATGATCTCGCAGCAGCCAGCGTCATCTCAGGGTGCCGTGAATATCAATCAAATGACGAGAGTGACGTATTGGTGAAGATTGATGATCGCTAGTTTTTAGGTCTATTTTTTTAATGCCTGGCTGGCGATCGACTGACACACCCACCCTCCGTTATTGACATAACGGGCACCTCTGATGTAAATAAACAGACAATATTAGGTCACAGTTCTTTTACTAAAAAGTAAGTAAATGAAATAGAAAGCAATAATATACAAAATGATATGATTTAAAAAATAAAGTGTACCGTATTTTTCGGAGTATAAGTCGCTCCGGCCGAAAATGCATAATAAAGAAGGAAAAAAACATATATAAGTCGCACTGGAGTATAAGTCGCATTTTTGGGGGAAATGTATTTGATAAAACCCAACACCAAGAATAGACATTTGAAAGGCAATTTAAAATAAATAAAGAATAGTGAACAACAGGCTGAATAAGTACGTTATATAACGCATAAATAACCAACTGAGAAGGTGCCTGGTATGTTAACGTAACATATTATGGTAAGAGTCATTCAAATAACTATAACATATAGAACATGCTATACGTTTACCAAACAATCTGTCACTCCTAATCACTAAATCCCATGAAATCTTATACGTCTAGTCTCTTACGTGAATGAGCTAAATAATATTATTTGATATTTTACGGTAATGTGTTAATAATTTCACACATAAGTCGCTCCTGAGTATAAGTCGCACCCCCGGCCAAACTATGAAAAAAAACTGCGACTTATAGTCCGAAAAATACGGTACTTAATTGTTAATACAAAGTCAGGCTTTTGTACGCAAGGTCCAACAGTCAGAATGTTGTCTTCTCAGTAAATGATGAATTCATGAGGGTCAGGAGATTCCTTTTAGTCCATATGAGTTGTATATTACAATATATATTGAATGAATGTCAGTGTTTCTCTCACACCGACAACATGAACACATTGGCTTTAGCGATGTAATAAAGTAAATAGGTAATATTTTTTGTTATTTACCTTCATTGCACTCGTGTACTGCTTCCTTTGTTTCACATTCCTCCTAACAAAGTCAGAGTAGTAATCAGATGAGGTCGTTGCATCGAGTCCGGCGTCATACTCCATCGTAAATATGTTGACAAGAGTCCCTCCATTTCTCGTAGCTTCGCGTATCGATAGTTTGTAAAAAATAATAACCATCGATAAACTGCTGAGTAAAAACACTGCAAGATAGTTCCACTGTTCAGCTTTCTCCAGCACAAAGATGCCCCACAAAAGTTTCTACATGTCGACACTTTGTTCATTCTTTTTTCTCTACGTTGTCAAATTTGTCGTAATAGAAATAAACAAGAAATAAGAAATAAACGAGTCGTCCTCGCATACTTCGTAATGGCGGCGATGTGTTCGGAAAATATGTGTGAGGAACGCACAGCCCACCCCCGATAAGGTTCAGGGAACCTTCCAAAAGTCCCACCCAGCTGGCAAAAACTCGGAAAAGTTCCTGAAGAACTAAATCTACCCGGTTAGTTTTTGGTGGAAACATAGAGGGCTTTAACTACCCGAGTAAATGGGAAATTCCTGTAAAAATTCCTGCGATTGGACTCCAGCAGATTGCAAATGACCATTATATAACACCAACACAATATCAGTGTCGTGTCAATACAGATACTGAGTTTGCCACACACTCACAGAGGCCTCATTTACCCATCACCACCACCAAATATCCATTTTTATTATTTTGGTACCGACTGCAAATGTGAACACACTTTTAATTTTATGGCATGATGTTCATTTTTATAGTGGATGATTCATGAAGTACGCTGCCACCTAGGGGTCGTCTCCAATGGCTGCAGAGGCCTCAATGTTTGCATATTTTGCAGAAATTAAAGAGACTGTATAATTTTTAAACCCAAAAATATAACAAGAACACCACCGGCTAGTTTGTTACCATCAGTGATTTACTACAACGTCTAGATTTTTTTAAATGTCTGTACTTTTCACAATTAAAATTATATTGAATAACAATTCATCGGTCCGAGGAATTTGTCCAGCGTTCAGGCTTGTCACTCACCCGCTATCTGGTGCACAGACACAAATATTATTTGACTTTCTCAATTATTTCAATCGCTGTTATTAGATTGGTCACAGGTTGCTTCTAAAAATGATTCAGTAGCCATAAAATTAGTCAATAGTTTGTCATTCTGAAATAAGTACCACACGAGTAAAAGAAGTGCAGATCAAAGACCTAGTCTGTTTGGTTTTGATATATTAGTCAACGTCCAAATCCTTTTACAACATCCTGCGATTAAACTTTGAACCAACAGGTTCATCATGAGACAAATGGACTTTGACTGCAGTGAGTTGGGTTCCATCAAGTTTTTATGACAAACAGACTGGTTTGATTTAGGGTTTTGGGAAAAGAAGACTCTCTTGTATGCTCCCAGTTTAGACCATCCAAACTGGGCTTAAAGGCCTACTGAAATGATTTTTTTTATTTAAACGGGGATAGCAGATCCATTCTATGAGTCATACTTGATCATTTCGCGATATTGCCATATTTTTGCTGAAAGGATTTAGTAGAGAACGACGACGATAAAGTTCGCAACTTTTGGTCGCTGATAAAAAAAAGCCTTGCCCCTACCGGAAGTAGCGTGACGTCACGAGCTGGAGTGCTGCTCACATTTCCCCATTGTTTACACCAGCAGCGAGAGAGATTCGGACCGAGAAAGCGACGATTACCCCATTAATTTGAGCGAGGATGAAAGATTTGTGGATGAGGAAAGTGAGAGTGAAGGACTAGAGTGCAGTTTTTTCGCTCTGACCGTAACTTAGGTACAAGGGTTCATTGGATTCCACACTTTCTCCTTTTTCTATTGTGGATCACGGATTTGTATTTTAAACCACCTCGGATACTATATCCTCTTGAAAATGAGAGTCGAGAACGCGAAATGGACATTCACAGTGACTTTTATCTCCACGACAATACATCGGCGAAACACTTTAGCTACGGAGCTAACGTGATAGCATCAGGCTCAAATGCAGATAGAAACAGAATAAATAAACCCCTGACTGGAAGGATAGACAGAAAATCAACAATACTATTAAACCATGGACATGTAAATACACGGTTAATGCTTTCCAGCTTGGCGAAGATTAACAATGCTGTTGCTAACGACGCCATTGAAGCTAACTTAGCAATGGGACCTCACAGAGCTATGATAAAAACATTAGCGCTCCACCTACGTCAGCCAGCCCTCATCTGCTCATCAACACCCATGCTCACCTGCGTTCCAGCGATCGACGGAAGGACGAAGGACTTCACCCGATCATCCGTGTGGTCGGCGGTTAGCGTCGGCTAGCGCGTCTGCTATCCAAGTCAAAGTCCTCCTGGTTGTGTTGCTACAGCCAGCCGCTAATACACCGATCCCACCTACAGCTTTCTTCTTTGCAGTCTTCATTGTTCATTAATCAAATTGCAAAAGATTCACCAACACAGATGTCCAGAATACTGAGGAATTTTGAGATGAAAACAAAGCTTTTTTGTATTGGATTCAATGGTGTCCGAATACTTCCGTTTAACTATTGACGTCACTCGCATACGTCATCATACATAGACGTTTTCAACCAGAAGTTTAGCGGGAAATTTAAAATTGCACTTTATAAGTTAACCCGGCCGTATTGGCATGTGTTGCAATGTTAAGATTTCATCATTGATATATAAATTATCAGACTGCGTGGTCGGTAGTAGTGGCTTTCAGTAGGCCTTTAATCTAATATAAAGAAGTAACTCAATAGTTACTTTTCACAGTAACGCATTACTTTTTGGTGTAAGTAACTGAGTTAGTAACTGAGTTACTTTTGAAATAAAGTAACTAGTAACTGTAACTAGTTACTGGTTTTCAGTAACTAACCCAACACTGGTGGCATGTCTAGATGCTGATTAAACAGCATGATTATTGCACAGGCAAAAAACATCACATAATCACAATACAAAAGATTACAATGCAGTACAACATGATCAATAATAACATTTTGTATTACAAAAATAGCAACAACAAAAAACAACAACTTGGAGTTTACATAATAATGTTCATACCAAAGATAAAAAAGAGCAATATAAATATATATATATTTTTTTTTTTGCAGAAATAAAACAAAGAACCAATGGCCTACAATAAACACATTAGTGTACCAAAGACAAACGATATTCTAAGTGACGAAAAAGTACCATAATGAATAAAATATGACATAAAGTACAAACAAAATCAAAATTTCAATATAAAAACGATAACCAGAAACAAGAATGAATTTAAGCAAAAAATAAGTCAAAAGAAGATTATTAGTCCCTTTGCAGCGCTCAAACATTTTTGATTTTAATTTATTTATTATTGATTTTATTAATGAATTTATTCTTTTTTAATATTTATTTATTGATTTGAAATTGTTATTTTTTTAAATTGTTTTATTATTATTTTAATGATTTCATTATGTCATTCGCAAATTAGTTAGTAACATGTGTTAAAATCTTGTGCTTTTTGTGGTTGAACTTATAAAGAACACTTAAAGCATTGATTAAAAAAAAAATAACATCACAAGCTAGCGCAATGTTATTGAAATAAAAATTGTGGAAAAAGATGGTGCAGAATCTCAATAAAAGCCACAAATTACACAAAAAATCCTGGAAAGACTGTCTAACTTTGTTATATAATTATTATTAAAAGCTTCTCTTTTGGATATTTTTATATGTAAACGAGGAGAAACCAGTAAATGCATTGTAAGAACCTGAGGCGACTGAGCAACAATGTCATTAAAAACCAAAATCCTTCTTCCCACCACAAGCTTCTCCTGACGGGGCTGTGACAATAAACTGTCGTCTTTCGTCATTTCATTGCCACATTTAGCAGTGATTTATTTAAGGGGAGAAAAGCACCATGAGAATGCCTTTTTCCAAGTTCAACAGCTTGCAGCAATTTAGGTTGCATGGGGGGAAAACCGCCGAAACAAATATTTGACCGGCGTCCATGATGAAATGGATATATTTATACACAACGAATTGAGTCAAAGGCTATGTAACGAATGCCCCACTTCACCAAAGGAACTTGTTGTAAACATTTTAGTGATGCCGCAGGGGGTTGGGAAGGAAAGTTATTAGAAGTTTAATTCTCTGTGAGAGATACAAGGATAATCCGCATGATGAAGAAGAAGTGCTGGAAGGATTTGTTTTAGTCTGAGAAAACATTTTCTAATTACCGGAGTCTGACGTAGTCATAGAGATGTTGTGATCATTTATAGCTCCACAAAATTCACATCTGATTCCCACAACATGTTGTGGCAGGACAGGGCGTGGGCCAAATAAGACAAACATAGTTTTTTAAATCAATTCTGTTCATGCTTTTGATGTTTTCTATGTTTCATTTTTCACTGTTCAGTATTATCTTGGCTTGTGCTTTACTGCGGAGTTCCATTCTGTTAAATGGCTCCTTAAGTACAATTGTTCAATTGGAATGTCTCCAAAGTTGCGTAAAAATACATCGATCTAACCCCCAGAGCAGGGATGTGCAAACTTTTTACACCAAGGAACTTAGATTTTTTTATATATTTTTCTAAAAAAGTTATATTTTTAAAAAACCAAACTATGTGTTATTGTTTTTTGTTTTTTCTCTTTACATTGTGCCTTTTTGCTCTATTTTTACACATTTTTACATGTTTGCCGTTAGTTAGCAACATAGCTCAAAAAGCTATGCACGGCTTTTGATGAAAGTTTCCGATGATGTCAAAAATGGGTTAGGTAACAAGTCGTAATATTTTGGGGCTAATCTGTATTCTTTCTTCTATGTTACTTTATGTTTATGTTACAAGGCGGAACTGCTCTGCGTGTGTATGGTAGCGGTCCCAGCCCTGCCTCCACACGCAGAGACAAAAGAGAGTGGATGACAGACAAGAGGGTTCACTCTGTTTATTACGTTCCACTATAGCAGGGGTGTCCAAAGTTTTCCCACTGAGGGCCGCACACTGAAATATCAAAGCAAGCTGGGGCCATTTTGATATTTTTTATTTTAAAAAACAATACAATATATGTATTAAAAAAATATACATTTAGGCCTCCACTCAGGCTTGATCCTGGGGACCCCAAAGGGTTTAGGTAAAAAAAATATTAAAAATGTGTCATTATTTAGTATTATTATTATTATTCAAGGTCTAAATCGCCAGATCAACATTAGGTCTATCTGTCAATATAAAGTGTTTTTTCAAGATGTAAGTTGTATGCTCTTTTTGTCAAAGAAAACCCATTTTTTATGGAAAAAACACAAAATATGCAATAGTTTCCCCCAATAACATTTTAAAGTGGAATATTTGAGATTATATAATAATTGGAGTTCATAGCATAACTCATAACAACATTAAATCATTATTATTTTTGAGCAACTTAAATAGACACTTACAAAAAAAAAGTCCCACTAAAATTATTGGGGGTCCAAAAGGGTCCTGCTCAGTAAAGTATTAAAAAATAAATCATACTTTTTTTTTTCTTCTTTTAACACAATAGTCTCAAGATCAACTTCAGATCTATCCGTCAATTATAACTTTTGTTGTTGTTTATGTTTTTTGTTTGTTCGTTTTAGGCCCTTTAAACAAAACACCTTAGTTTTTTATATGGCAGACACAAAATATTTTCCCCAAAAAATATTCCAAAGTGGAATATTTAATGTGACGTAATTGGAGCTTTGAATAGGTCAATAATTCATAATGACATTGATTTTGATTCATTATTTTTTTTTCACTGTGTTATTAGAGTAAACATTGCAACATGTTCTTGTTACATTTCACGTGTTTGCTCTTTTATACCACTTTTTATGTTTTTTATTTTTTAATCATATTTTTAGAATGTGCCGCGGGGCCGTTAAAAAAATACCTGTGGGCCGCAAATGGCCCCCGGGCCGCACTTTGGACACCCCTGCACTATGGAATAAGCTGCTGGCATACAGTAGGTGCAACGAGTGAACCCTTTTGCAGCCTGTTTGGAAGCAAAACAAAACAAAAGCACACATACTTGGCTATTTTAATTATTACTCTTGCTATGTTCTGTTTATCAGTTAGTTAGTTAGTTAGTTAGTTAGTTAGTTAGTTTGCAACATAGCTCCTAAATTTATGGGCGGATTTTGATCAAATTTTCAGGAAATATCAGAAATGAAATGAGGAACAAGTGATTTCATTTCGGGGGAATTTTTTTTAAAGGATTCTTTACTATTGGGAGTTGAGGCCTGGCACAGGTCTGCTATATCTGAGTGTTTTTCTAGTTTGTTATTTTTTGTTTGATTTTATTTTTTTACAATTTGCCAAAGGCCAATAATAATAAAAAAAAAAAACACAGGCAGGTGGAAACCCCTGATCTAAACACCAGCACACTTTTAACATGTAACATGCCTTTTAAAAAAAACAATAATTTAGAAAAGAAATATGGTACGAAGGAAAAAGACAGTAGAATGTGCTACATACTAACAACTACAGTAGTTTTATGAAGTAATGTAATAGTAATGTAAATTATTTACCTTGGATAGTGTTTTTGATGATATTGTTCTTTAATTCTTTAAAGCAGTGGTCCCCAACCACCGGGCCGCAGCCCGGAAATTTAAAAAAAATTATTTATTCATTTATTTTTTTATTTTTATTAAATCAACATAAAAAACACAATATATACATTATATATCTATATAGATCAATACAGTCTGCAGGGATACAGTCCGTAAGCACACATGATTGTATTTCTTTATGAAAAAAATAAAATAAAAAATGTTTTCTTTTTTTGTTTTAATTTCACCACCCGGTCCGTGGGACAAATTTTCAAGCGTTGACCGGTCCGCAGCTACAAAAAGGTTGGGGACCACTGCTTTAAAGCATACCAATTACCCTAGAGACTGCTCTTATCTCAAAACATTCATTATTTTATATAAACAAAGGTTTGTCTATAAAAGTGTGTATAGTAAATTTGTTTTCACCTGACAAGCTTTTGTATACGAGTCTTGTTTATATAAATGTATTATTGGCCAAATTAATCTTTTCCCTTCTCATAAGAAGTTTAGGTACCATTGTATTGTTTTAATGTGATGGTGTGTGTTTACATCCTGTCAGTCATACAGCAAGAAATGAGCTTCTGCAATTTGAAAACTGACACTTGGTGCCTTTTCTTTTAATAGCTATGTGGTGAATCGGGGTTTGGAAGGACATGTCAGCAAGATTAGGAGCAGAGCAAGATTTTCATGGTGGTAAGTTACATAAGAAAATACTTCAAACTAAAATTTGTTTCTGGAAAATGAGGTTTTATCACTTACTGCTTCTACCAAAAATGATCAGGTTATTATTATATAATATTCCTCGCAGGAAGAGGATGCAGCAGTGCAAAGCTTATAAATATCATTGAACTCATCCTGCATCGGATCATACTTAAAGCTGTATCTCATTGCAGTTGAACATGACTCTAAAAAGGCCCCTTCTACACTAAGCCGGCTAAGGTTATCCAGGGTAAATCCCACCTAACCTTATCCTTGTCCACACACACACAATGGTCAATTAATACCCCTACGCCTTCTCCGTCCGCCGGCGCAACGCGACCTAGTATGCATGCGCGGAAAATGCGCACTTCATGGTCACCTCCAATGTTGCTTTGTGTGCAAGTTCTTAAATTAAATGTAACTTATCTGAACAATATCCAATGTTGTGGTATTTCAATTAACTGGAATCCAGTGTGCTGTGGGGCCCTATTATAGTGAATCACACCTGAGACATTATAAATGAATACAATCTTTAATGGACACATGAAAGTAAACAATGTGATAAAGAACATTTTGCATCAATCAATGTAGGGATGTAGATATCTGGTCAGGACACTCCTCACTCTTTTGCCTTTACCTTCATTGTCCATTCCTTTTTGTGACTTTATATACTCTGGACCTAGACGTTGAGTCGGGGACATACATGGCGGACAATAACTGATACAGTCTGCTTTGCCAGTCCAAAAGCATTCACCGTTTTCCCTCAACGGCCAGGTAATACAAAGCACACGTGAGCTCGCATTCTCGTTGTCTTTCCTTCGACAAATGGACAAAGTTTTTCGGTAAGTAGAATCACAGCTGACCTGGACATTCGAAAATGTTCTTGCCGTCGGAGAAGTGTATCCGAAATAGCTGCAATCGCTTTCTCTTAAGGCAGGGGTGTCCAAACTTTTTCCACTGAGGGCCGCACACTGAAAAATCAAAGCAAGCGGGGGCCATTTTGATATTTTTTATTTTAAAAACCAATACAATATATGTATAAAAAATATACATTTAGGCCTCCACTCAGGCTTGATACCGGGGACTCCAAAGGGTTTATGTAAAAAAAAAAAAAAAAAAAAAATGTCATTATTTAGTATTATTATTATTATTATTATTCAAAGTTTAAATATCTAGATCAACATTAGGTATATCTGTCAATATAACGTTGTTTTTTTTTTAGATTTAAGCTGTATGCCCTTTTTGTCAAAGAAAACCCAGTTTTTTTTATGGAAAAAACACAAAATATGAAATATTTTCCCCCAATAAAATTTTAAAGTGGAACATTTCAGATTATATAATAATTGGCGCTCATAACATAACTCATAACAACATTGATTTTAATTTATTATTATTTTTTGAGCAATGACACTTAAAAAAAAAAAAAAGTCCCACTAAAATTATTGGAGGTTCAAAAGGGTCCTGCTCAGTAAAGTGTTAAAAAATAAATCGTCATTTTTTTTAAAACTGTTAACACAATAGTCTCGAGATCAACTTCAGATCTATCCGTCAATTATAACTTGTATTGTTGTTTATTATGTTCCTTGTTCGTTCATTTTAGACCCTTCTTTAAAAAAAAAAAAACATAGTTTTTTATATGGCAAACACAAAATATACAACATTTTCCCAAAAAATATCTCAAAGTGGAATATTTAATGTGACCTAATTGGAGCCTTGAATAGGTCAATAATTCATAATAACATTGTTTTTGATTCATTATTATGTTTTAAAGAAAGAAACAGTCTGCATGACAGCTTAGTGTTATTAGAGTCAACATAGCAACATTTTATTGTCACCTGTTTACTCTTTTATACCAGTTTTTATGTTTTTTTAATTTTTTTTAATTGTATTTTTAGAATGTGCCGTGGGGCCGTTAAAAAATTACCTGCGGGCCGCAAATGGCCCCCGGGCCGCACTTTGGACACCCCTATCTTAAGGTATTCATGTGTGATTTCCACAAGCGTCTGCACAGACGGAAGGAGAAAACACGGGCATGTCTGGATGACTCTCCTTCATATTTCCAGTAGTTAGCTCCCAGTTACGAAACCGCTTTATTATGAAGCTGGCTGTGGCGCCTTCTTTCTGACAACACTTCCTGTGTGGGGCGCGGTCTTTCTGGCGTCACTTCCTCTCCGAACTCACTTTGTAAATGATCAATGAGTCCATACAAAGCTAACAGCCGGAGATTCAAGAAATACACGGCACACTTACCGGTGTTAAAAAATGATCCAAGGAGGGGGACCTTAAACCATGGTTAAGTGTAGCTGACACGGTGCTTAGGCTAAATAATTATACGTTTAAAGAGTTATCCGGCTTAATGTAGACAGGGCCTAAGTTGCGGCTACAAAATTTTTTCAATGGATACCTCTTTAACAGTGTCAGACTGTCCATTTTGAGGCAGCTTTTGTGTAGATTGTGAAAGGGTACCTCATCATCATCATCATTATTTATTTATTTCAGACAATGACATAAAAAAGTACAAAGATGACAACACATAATATAAATTAATATAGTGCAAAAGGTAATGTATAGTATGTAATGCATGATTGTCCAGTTTTGCCTGAAAGGGAGTGGGAAGAAGATAATTTATTTAATCCCACCCCCAGTTCTCCATTCAGTGATTATTCTTATACCTAATATTAAGACGTCAAATCCTATTATGTGTCAACCATCTTAAAACATATTGTAGTTACATTTGGCTTTGTGGTCTGTTTTGGTATAAGAAAGCACTCTTAAACTGTCTTTAAAGGCCTACTGAAAGCCACTACTACCGACCACGCAGTCTGATAGTTTATATATCAATGATGAAATCTTAACATTGCAACACATGCCAATACGGCCGGGTTAACTTATAAAGTGCAATTTTAAATTTCCCGCAAAACTTCCGGTTGAAATCGTCTATGTATGATGACGTATGCGCGTGACGTCAATCGTTGAAACGGAAGTATTCGGACACCATTGTATGCAATACAAAAAGCTCTGTTTTCATCGCAAAATTCCACAGTATTCTGGACATCTGTGTTGGTGAATCTTTTGCAATTTGTTTAATGAACAATGAAGACTGCAAAGAAGAACGTTGTAGGTGGGATCGGTGTATTAGCGGCTGGCTGTAGCAACACAACCAGGAGGATTTTGACTTTAGCCGCAGACCGCATCGATGATCGGGTGAAGTCCTTCGTCGCTCCGTCGATCGCTGGAACGCAGGTGAGCACGGGTGTTGATGAGCAGATGAGGGCTGGCAGGCGTAGGTGGAGCGCTAATGTTTTTATCATAGCTCTATGAGGTCCCATAGCTAAGTTAGCTTCAATGGCGTCGTTAGCAACAGCATTGTTAAGCTTCGCCAGGCTGGACAGCATTAACCGTGTAGTTACAGGTCCATGGTTTAATAGTATTGTTGATTTTCTGTCTATCCTTCCAGTCAGGGGTTTATTTCTTTTGTTTCTATCTGCAGTTAAGCCCGATGCTATCACGTTAGCTCCGTAGCTAAAGTGCTTCGCCGATGTATTGTCGTGGAGATAAAAGTCACTGTGAATGTCCATTTCGCGTTCTCGGCTCTCATTTTCAAGAGGATATAGTATCCGAGGTGGTTTAAAATACAAATCCCTGATCCACAATAGAAAAAGGAGAAAGTGTGGAATCCAATGAGCCAGCTTGTACCTAAGTTACGGTCAGAGCGAAAAAAGATACGTCCTGCACTGCACTCTAGTCGTTCACTCTCACGTTCCTCATCCACGAATCTTTCATCCTCGCTCAAATTAATGGGGTAATCGTCGCTTTCTCTGTCCGAATCGCTCTCGCTGCCGGTGTAAACAATGGGGAAATGTGAGGAGCCTTTCAACCTGTGACGTCACGCTACTTCCGGTACAGGCAAGGCTTTTTTTTATCAGCGACCAAAAGTTGCGAACTTTATCGTCGATGTTCTCTACTAAATCCTTTCAGCAAAAATATGGCAATATCACGAAATGATCAAGTATGACACATAGAATGGATCTGCTATCCCCGTTTAAATAAAAAAAATTCATTTCAGTAGGCCTTTAAAGGACTTACTGTGTAAACTTGAGTCTGTGCAGTCCGTAACGTAGCATGCGTCACTGGTAACGAACAAATGGGCCTCTAATTAATATGTCGCATTGGAAATATTTTAATAGCTTACAAATGGGGCTGAGTGCACACTGCCCTGTGCCATTTATTTACAGTGAGGCTGAGACTTACTGGCACGAAGCAGCCAATTCTGAGACGTCTTAATTAGAAGGAACCTTCTGATGCATGTGTGGAACCTCTGTGGTCCCTAAACACCACCCCTTCTCAGGAAAAAAAAAATGGCCTTGGTCTTAATCAGTACCAAATGGAGACCCCCTCTCCTCTTTCCCATCATGGGTGATAGAAGGAATCAGGGAGGAAGGAAGTGATTGCGTTCAATGGGAACCTTCCATTTTTAAGTTTTACAGGCGAGTCACATCACCCCCACAACGCTTACAGTTACCGATGCTTTCATGTGTCGCACAATTGCTTATAATTAAGAGCTATTTGTTTGCTGGCCGCAGGGTGTTACATTCTTTATCCACATGGCTCTTCTTTTTTACACGTTTTTGTCTTGCGGCTTCATGAACGTTTCGCAAATACACGTTGGGCCTCATGAGATTTTTCACGTGGTTATGAATATGAAACATGACTTGAAGTCATTATTCCACTGTTATTCCATTTTTAATCCCGTTTACACCTTATGTCCCAGTGAAGAATTCCAGCATGTGCTTGTGATTATTAATTAGCGTTTCACTCGCATTTAAGGATAATAATGGGGAGGGCTAGTAAAAATTAAAAGACTTTATTGCCCAGGCCTGCAATTATGGTTTACTACGTGTTTGTTTTTCAATACATTTTAATGTTGGACTGATGCAACAATTGGCACGCACACTCTCAGCCTTGGCAGGGATGTTGTGTTGCAACATGAAGTGGACCGCAGTGCGTCTAGCCACCAAGGCAGGAAACTGAAGGACAGTGTCACCACAAAGACACAAACCTCACTCACGCACGCACACTTTGAATTGCTGCAGGGAAGAATTCAGGAAAATGTTGCATTTGTTTTTAGAAAATGGAAAAACATCATCAAACTACAAACCCCGAAACCAGTGAGGTTGGCACGTTTTGTAATTCGTAAATAAAAACAGAATACAATGATGTGCAAATCCTTTTCCACCTATATTCAATTGATTACACTGCAAAGACAAGATATTTAACGTTCGAACGGGAAAACTGTGTTATTTTTTGCAAATATTAGCTCATTTGGAGTTGGATGCCTGCAACATGTTTCAAAAAAGCTGGCACAAGTGGCAAAAAAGACTGAGAAAGTTGAGGAATGCTCATCAAACACTTATTTGGAACATCCCACAGGTGAACAGGCTAATTGGGAACAGGTGGGTGCCATGATTGGGTATAAAAGCAGCTTCCATGAAATGCTCAGTCATTCACAAACAAGGATGGGGTGAGGGTCACCACTTTGTGAACAAATGTGTGAACAAATTGTCGAACAGTTTAAGAACCACATTTCTCAACGAGCTATTGCAAGGAATTTTCACCAGCTACAGTCCGTAATATCATCAAAAGGTTCAGAGAATCTGGAGAAATCACGGCAAGGCCGAAAACCAACATTAAATGCCCGTGACCTTGGATCCCCCAGGCGGTACTGCATCAAAAAGCGACGTCAGTGTGTAAAGGATATCACCACATGGGCTCAGGAACACTTCAGAAAACCACTGTCAGTAACTACAGTTCGTCGCTACATCAAGTTAAAACTTTCCTATGCAAAGCGAAAGTAATTTATCAACAACACCCAGAAACGCCGCTGGTTTTGCTGGGCCCGAGCTCATCTAAGATGGACTGATGCAAAGTGGAAAAGTGTTCTGTGGTTAATGATTATTTGCAAAATCAAATTAAGTTTCTTAGTTCGAACATTAAGAAATCTTGTCTTTGCAGTTTATTCAATTGAATATAAGTTGAAAAGGATTTGCAAATCATTGTATTCTGTTTTTATTTACGAATTACACAACGTGCCAACTTCACTGGTTTTGGGTTTTGTATATAAACCTTGATAATAGATTAAAATACAATACAAACAGTACAAAACCAGAAGTAACATAATACCATTCAGCATTAGAAACTATAACAACTTATTTGCAAGTGGGAAAATAAATTTGATTTAAAGATGAAAAAAGAAGTGATGGACTTTAAAGAAGCAGGAAGATTATTCCAATCAAATGGGGCTGTAAACTTAAATGATTTACGGCCTATTTCTTTGTGAATTTTAGGGACTGTAAAAATGGATAAGTGATATGTCTGAGAGAATAGGGAGCTGTATACTTAACCAAAAGTAGTTTAAATACAGTGGAACATGTAAGTAAA